>NC_090183.1:45077553-45102553 GCF_024679245.1 Pseudorasbora parva | reverse complement strand
TTAAACGTGTAACAAAAATCAGCTTTTATAGAAAACCATGCTTTCACTTCTACTTACCTCAAATATTCCTACTAGTCTTCCTAAAGTGCCCTTGACACCAGCCTATAAAACAACGAATGGATGAAACTGAAACAATCCTTTTTTGTTTTTTTAAAGAATCAGTCATTTTAATGTGGTCAGGTCTTCTAGCTTGCGGTGCGTGGGAATTTATTTGACAGCTGATATGCTTTCGGAGGTCAAGAACAGACTCGAGCAGGAGTCTATGACAGTCTACACCTGTCCTGAGTGATAGCGATCCATCATGATGCTCTTTAGGCCAAATGTCATGTACACAACATGGCGGCTGACCTCAACTTGAGTAGTTGATTGTCGTCAAACATGGTCTAAATTTAGTCCTGATTATACAGCGGTGATCCAAAAGTATGAGACCACTAGTGAAATATTGCTTTTTGCATTTTTAAAATTTATATACACTACAATTCAAAAGTTTGGGATTGGTATGATTTTCCAAGACTTTTTGAAAGAAGACTAATTTGATTTAAAAAAAAAAGAAAAGAAAAATACTGAAAATACAGTAAAATCTGTAATAATGTGAAATATTATTACAATTTAAAATAGCTGTTTTCTATGTGAATATAACTTCAAATCTAATTTATTCCTGTTATGCAAAGCTGGATTTTTATCATCATTATTCCAGTGATCCTCCAGAAATTATTATAATATGCTCGATGTTTGATTAACCCAGATTTTTTGGATACTTTCAAAAAATAAGCATCATATTATAAATCTTTTGTGACATTACAATCGCCTTTTCTGTCATTTTTGATCAATTTAATGCATCCTTGCTAAATAAAAAGTATTATCTCTCTCTCTCAAAAATAAACAAATCTCACTGACCTGAGTGTCTGAATGATAGTATATTGTTTTACTATTACAAATGACCTAATTGTGACAGTCTAGGTTTGATGTTCAATGGTCCCAGCATAATTTGAGGTTTAAGCTTAAAGGGTTAGTTCACCCAAAAATGAAATGTCTGTCATTAACTCCTCCCCCTAATGTCGCTCCACACCCGTAAGACCTCCGTTCATCTTCACACACAGTTTAAGATATTTTATATTTAGTCTGAGAGCGTATGCAAGTGTATGCACACTATACTGTCCATGTCCAGAAAGGGAATAAAAACATCATCACAGTAGTCCATATGAGACATCAGTGGGTTAATTAGAGTCTCTTGAAGCATCCAAAATACATTTGGGTCCAAAAATAACAAAAACTACGACTTTATTCAGCATTGGCTTCTCTTCTGCGTTTGTGTTCAATCCTAAAATAAAGATTCAAACGGTTATGAATCAGCGTATTGATTCATGATTCGGATCGTGTGTCAAACTGCTGAAATCACGTGACATTGGCGATCCGAATCATGAATCAATACGCTGATTCATAACTGTTCGAATCTTTATTTTAGGATTGAAAACAAAAGAGAAGACAATGCTGAATAAAGTCGTAGTTTTTGTTATTTTTGGACCCAAATGTATTTTGGATGCTTCAAGAGACTCTAATTAACCCACTGATGTCTCATATGGACTACTGTGATGATGTTTTTATTCCCTTTCTGGACATGGACAGTATAGTGTGCATACACTTGCATACGCTCTCGGACTAAATATAAAATATCTTAAACTGTGTGTGAAGATGAACGGAGGTCTTATGGGTGTGGAGCGACATTAGGGGGAGGAGTTAATGACAGACATTTCATTTTTTGGTGCACTAACCCTTTAAGCTTCAACGCAAGCAAGAACATCTTACTGACTCAGTCACATGACCAATAACACTCATTTACTTGCATTTGATTAGTCACCTAGAAATGCATTAAAATGCAAAAAATCATTGTTCATGTGGTCTCAGGCTTCAGGACAATCCTAGAAATGTGGCCGCGCTGAATGCAGTTGTCCTCGAGTCATGGTACACTTATAGTCCAGGGTCACTTTTGGCTACTGTCTGGCAGTGGAGGTGTGAAGAGCAGCTCTTAATCTGAGCGTAATGCCCTTTAAAACTGTAAGGCGATCGCCCCAGAATGAGCAGCATGTCCGCCTTCAGTCAGATGGCCAGCCAAAGTGTGTGTGACAAATCTCAGCTGATGGAACATTATCACTTCTCTTTATGAGAAACCCCATAGGTCAAGTGTCAGCAGAGCGAAAACCTAGAGTTTCCTTGTTTGCACAATGGATCAAGTAAAGATATATATGCCAGAACATCAGAGTTACTACAGTTATTGTGATATGACTATGAAAAAACTAAGTCTATGTTCAGTAGGTTCTAAAAAAAATGCGATATGCAATACCTTGTTAAATAATGAGATTCGATATGCGATACACTTTTGCAATTAGCGTGTAAAATCTATTTAAATTACATTTAAACAAATTTTATTTTATTTTTTTAACTGAGAATTATACCATTTATGTGTTGCATATTCTTTCTGGGAAAAGGAAGTATCGCTTCTGAAAGTGGCCAACAGTGTTTTAGCTAAATTTAATGTCACAAATCTGACAATATCATTTTAACATTAATGTAATGTAGACACGAAACTGAACTGAAGGGATCACACGCTTCTGAGAGGTGACTTGTGCACACGTTTCGGTGTGTGTGTGTATCGGACAGCGCAAGACTGCAAGAATGTTTTTTCACAAGTTATTGCGTTTAATATTGCTGGTCTTGTGCCCAGTCTATTCTCTGCTATATGCGTCGCAGCTTCGACCTTAAACGTACACTTTTCACAATGTTGAAGTTCAAATCATTCAGATATTGCGTGCCGTTGCGATATGCATATTGTGATATATACATTTGACATATTTTGATTATTTCGATATATTGCGCAGCAACAGTTTTCAGATGTCCAAATGTGATTTGAATAAGCTCTGATTTCCAGCCTAAATCATCAATCAGGCAATTAATTACATGATATTTACCCATATTAAAATTATCAGGTCTATCGGTCATTCCACCGAGATGAAGAGCTTTAATCCACTTTGAGTAAATATCGAATAAAATCATTGAGCATTTCAGTCAGAAATTGTGTTTTATGCTCATTAGTAGGGCTGGGCGATATGGAGCAAAAAATATATCTCGATATATTTTGCTATATCTCGATATACGATATATATCTCGATATCTTTACAGGAAAAATAACCCCCTAAAAACTACAGCAAAAACAAATATGCCAAATACCACAAAAACTTTTTTTTTTAAATTGAAGTGCAAAGAGCTAGTCAAGTGCTTTTGCGACATTTAAAAAAAATAAAAAACTCCCTGATTACATAAATAATAATAATTTAACTGTAAAAGAAAATAAATAATATTGCCTTCTTTTCATTTATTTCATGCTTTCAAAAGATGAATCAAAGACTCCCTTTTTTACAGTTAAAGTAAACAGTAAGCATTTTGCAGAAAGATGGGGGCATGACTGAGATATAATTAAACTGATTTTGTCATAACACCATTTCCTGTTAAATTTGTATCAAAATTCAAACAGTGATGTTTGTCATGAGTTTGACAAAATTCAAACTCATCATGCAGATCATGTAGGCTACACATGAGCTGAATTTCACTTCTTTTCCAGTTACAGAACGAAATATGAATGTCAGAAGGTAGGCTATATGATAATATGATACAGTACAACTGACAGAAGAGCACTGTGTCTCAGGACACCCGGGATGTCGCGTTTTTCACTCTTGGTTAAAACGTGAATAGACCTATTCATCATAATCCCGTGATAAAGCTGACAAAATAATAATAGTAATGATATTGCAATACTTTTTAAATGTTATCAAATGATATGCGATCATTTTGACATTTTAACTGAAAACTATGCGATCAGTTAGACACAGATCATAAAATGGCATGATTGCGACCGCGTCTCGCACCAGTAGTGTCAATCACCTGACTGTGGGTGAAACGTGCGATTTGAACTATGATGAACATTAATATTTCTTTATAAATTTAAGCAAGCAGTTGTGTTAGAAGGAAAACATGGTCTCTAAACTGAGTCCTGAACAACGTGCGCGCTTGTCAACATGATAACTAATCCTCACCTGGTTGTGGAAGCAGCCGTGATCAATGAGACAACACGCGAGGGGAGGGGGAACAAAAGCAAGAGGCGGGAGGCGCGCGAGGCTCCGCGAGCACAACACAGAGAGGGCAAACAAGCAAAGTGGCGGAATCAGAATTTAATATAAACAATATATCGATATATACGATATGTCCAAATCCATATCGAGCTGAAAAAATATCTCGATATATTTTAAATATCGAGATATCGCCCACCCCTACTCATTAGCCATAAAAAAAAAATGAAACTGAAATCATGACAAATTAACAAGATCACCTACAAATGACATTTGAAACTTTAAACCATCTATTTTCATTTAAAGAGATTGTACATTTTTGGGTGAACTTTTTCACCCTCATGTTGTTCCAAACAAGTAAGGCTTTTGAAGCTATACCACTTTGACGCTTCAAAACATTCAGAAAGAGATCATAAAACTAATCCACATTAATCAAGCGGTTCAGTCCAGATTTACTAAAAAGACTCAATCGCTGAATTTAGGCTTTTATTCACATATAAACAGTGATCAGTGAATAGAAACAGTAGCTCAATCGTGATGCGTAACACCAGAATGAACCTCATTGGTTCTCGAGTAGCTCAATCGTGATGCGTAACACCAGAATGAACCTCATTGGTTCTTCAGAAGCTCAATCGTGATGCGTAACACCAGAATGAACCTCATTGGTTCTCGAGAAGCTCAATCGTGATGCGTAACACCAGAATGAACCTCATCGGTTCTCAAGTAGCTCAATCGTGATGCGTAACACCAGAATGAACCTCATTGGTTCTCAAGTAGCTCAATCGTGATGCGTAACACCAGAATGAACCTCATTGGTTCTCAAGTAGCTCAATCGTGATGCGTAACACCAGAATGAACCTCATTGGTTCTCAAGTAGCTCAATCGTGATGCGTAACACCAGAATGAACCTCATTGGTTCTCAAGTAGCTCAATCGTGATGCGTAACACCAGAATGAACCTCATTGGTTCTCAAGTAGCTCAATCGTGATGCGTAACACCAGAATGAACCTCATTGGTTCTCAACTAGCTTAATCGTGATGCGTAACACCAGAATGAACCTCATTGGTTCTCAAGTAGCTCAATCGTGATGCGTAACACCAGAATGAACCTCATTGGTTCTCCAGAGGCTCAATCGTGATGCGTAACACCAGAATGAACCTCATTGGTTCTCGAGAAGCTCAATCGTGCTGCGTAACACCAGAATGAACCTCATTGGTTCTCGAGAAGCTCAATCGTGATGCGTAACACCAGAATGAACCTCATTGGTTCTCGAGAAGCTCAATCGTGATGCGCAACACCAGAATGAACCTCATTGGTTCTCGAGAAGCTCAATCGAGATGCGTAACACCACAATGAACCTCATTGGTTCTCAAGTAGCTCAATCGTGATGCGTAACACCAGAATGAACCTCATCGGTTCTCAAGTAGCTCAATCGTGATGCGTAACACCAGAATGAACCTCATTGGTTCTCAAGTAGCTCAATCGTGATGCGTAACACCAGAATGAACCTCATTGGTTCTCAAGTAGCTCAATCGTGATGCGTAACACCAGAATGAACCTCATTGGTTCTCAAGTAGCTCAATCGTGATGCGTAACACCAGAATGAACCTCATTGGTTCTCAAGTAGCTCAATCGTGATGCGTAACACCAGAATGAACCTCATTGGTTCTCCAGAGGCTCAATCGTGATGCGTAACACCAGAATGAACCTCATTGGTTCTCGAGAAGCTCAATCGTGCTGCGTAACACCAGAATGAACCTCATTGGTTCTCGAGAAGCTCAATCGTGATGCGTAACACCAGAATGAACCTCATTGGTTCTCGAGAAGCTCAAACGTGATGCGTAACACCAGAATGAACCTCATTGGTTCTCGAGAAGCTCAATCGTGATGCGTAACACCAGAATGAACCTCATTGGTTCTCGAGAAGCTCAATCGTGATGCGTAACACCAGAATGAACCTCATTGGTTCTCGAGAAGCTCAAACGTGATGCGTAACACCAGAATGAACCTCACTGGTTCTCGAGAAGCTCAAACGTGATGCGTAACACCAGAATGAACCTCATTGGTTCTCGAGAAGCTCAAACGTGATGCGTAACACCAGAATGAACCTCATTGGTTCTCGAGAAGCTCAATCGTGATGCGTAACACCAGAATGAACCTCATTGGTTCTCGAGAAGCTCAATCGTGATGCGTAACACCAGAATGAACCTCATTGGTTCTCGAGAAGCTCAATCGTGATGCGTAACACCAGAATGAACCTCATTGGTTCTCGAGAAGCTCAATCGTGATGCGTAACACCAGAATGAACCTCATTGGTTCTTGAGAAGCTCAATCGTGATGCGTAACACCAGAATGAACCTCATTGGTTCTTGAGAAGCTCAACCGTGATGCGTAACACCAGAATGAACCTCATTGGTTCTCGAGAAGCTCAATCGTGATGCGTAACACCAGAATGAACCTCATTGGTTCTCGAGAAGCTCAATCTTGCCTCTCACGCGCCAATCATCATATAAAGTGATCGAGTCTGTTCAAGAAAATTTGGACTTAACCACTCAACTCATATTAATTCATTTTATTATCTCTTTATGAACTTTTTGAAGTGTAGTTGTCAATGATATGTCAAATATCTTCATTTGTGTTCTGAAGATGAACGAAAGTCCTGAAAGTTTGAAACGACATGACGGCGAGCAATTAATGACAATTGAAATTTTTAGGTGAACTAACCCTTTAATAGAATGTTGAGCATGATTTATTTCATGGGACCCACTTTATATTAGGTGGCCTTAACTACTATGTACTACCATTTTAATTAATCATTTGATACAATGAACTTAATGTATACATACATGTTTTTACATTGTTTATTTTGTTTACATGTTAATTTCTGTAGTTGCATTTATAATTACACAGTTGGCACTTCTCAGACATCTAACTTTACTCTTAAACTGACCCACACCACCACACCTGACCCTAAATTTCCCCGTATCTCACCTCAATATCAGCAAAAGTTATTTTTTAATGTAAGTACATAGTAGTTAAGGCCACCGAATATAAAGTGGGCCATTTCATGCATAATCCTAGAGAAGCACATAAATCAAAGTCAAACCTCTTCACAGACTTCTCGGGCAGCGGCGACGTTGGGCTCTTCCTCTGGCTCCATTCCTCCTCCAGGAACGATCCATTTGTCCGGGTGTCTGCTGCTGCTCACCAATAACACCTGTGTGGACACGGTACAAGATTTCAGACAGGCGGAAAGTTAGTGACTGAACAATATCCCGGACAGGCCAATTAAAGGGTTAGTTCAGCCAAAAATGAAATGTCTGTCATTAACTCCTCCCCCTAATGTCGCTCCACACCCGTAAGACCTCCGTTCATCTTCACACACAGTTTAAGATATTTTATATTTAGTCTGAGAGCGTATGCAAGTGTATGCACACTATACTGTCCATGTCCAGAAAGGGAATAAAAACATCATCACAGTAGTCCATATGAGACATCAGTGGGTTAATTAGAGTCTCTTGAAGCATCCAAAATACATTTGGGTCCAAAAATAACAAAAACTACGACTTTATTCAGCATTGTCTTCTCTTCCCGGGTTTGTGTTCAATCCTCAAATAAAGATTCAAATGGTTATGAATCAGCGTATTGATTAATGATTAGGATCGCCAATATCACATGATTTCAGCAGTTCGACACTGGATCTGAATCATGAATCAATACACTGATTAATAACCATTCAAATCTTTATTTAAGGACTGAAAACAAACTGTAGTTCAAATATCTTCAGGTGGCATTGCTCTCCCGTCTTCTCATGGTGAATTCACACCATTTGTGAACGAAGCAGTAAGGGGCAGTGACATGTTAACTCAAAGCAAAGACACGGATAGACATTCAGCTACGCAAATGACGAGGCGCAAATTGAGCGTTTTGGGCGTTTGAGTTGAAAAATTGGAACTTTGGTGGATATTCGCGCCGCGTTAACCAATCAGGAGCTTGCTCTAGTAGTGACAACAATGAGGACAAAATCATATGTGGTGACCTGGAGCTGCATACTTTATAGAAACAGGAATAAAAAGGATCTTACTTGGAAGAAAGTGAGTGAGGAGGTCGGACAATCTGTGAAGTTGTAAAACGCAAAAATGTTTTGCTTATTCGCAGTTCTTTAAAATGATTCATGTCAGCCGTTTCACAACGAGACGAGCCGGTTGGCAGAAGCCTAGTCTGGATCCCATCTGAATTTAGCCCCGCCCACAACATTTGAGCTCGGGCAATTCGGTCTGGACTCGAGCCATTACAGAATAAAACAGAAACTGTTCGAACAAATCAAATTGTCAGGACGGTCTTTATACGATGATGGACAGATAACGTAATCACCCACGTCACCAAAAAGCACTTGGGTTGAATTCATTCTAATCCTGAAGAATGTTTATTTTTATATCAGGGATCTGACCTTTTATTTTTATTTTTTATTCTTATTATTGTCTTTACAACTGTTTTGAACTATGCTTGTTTTACATTTCTATTCGTCCATATGGTACTCTTTTTTTCTCATGCATTTGTTACCACTGTTTTAATTAATTTCTATGTAAAGCACTTTGAATTGCCATTGGGTATGAAATGTGCTATACAAATAAACTTGCCTTGCCTTGCCTAAACGGAGAACTTGTTTGTATATGCATTGACCTTTACTATTTCTCTCAAAAATTATGATTGTGTTAGTAAATACTCTGTGTATCCTTAAATAATTTATTACAACATCTGCAAAGATCATTTACACTCATACTCTTCTGCTTCTTCCAGCGTGTGCAGTTCTGTTGACAAAAGTGCGTTAGTGATGCTTCGTGAACGATTCTTTCTTTTTGAACTAATCTTAAATATGACTCGGGAACAGTGAGTTGTCTCAGAGAGCAACTTGTTCAGTTTCTGTTGACTGTGCATGTGCTACAGGCCATCGGTTCTGGACCGGATCTTCTGCACTCAGTCTATGGGGCGGTGAGAACTAATGACTCCCGAAGACTCGAGAGCTGAACTAATCAATCCTGTTTTCGGGATTCATGCATTGCTTATTGGGCTGTCACGGCCCACATCAGACACTGATGACAGAACTAACAACTCAAACCTGAAGACAGGAGAGCTGTAACGTTACTAATCTTTCCAGGGAACAGACGTGATTAAATGTGAGAGGACAAAAGAGAGAACGACTCGGATTCGGAGGTGAGGTTAACAGACTGCATAGCCTGAAGACCCAGCTGAGCAATGAAAGGGATAGAAAATGTGGCATGAAATATGCAAACATTTTTTACCTCATATCCAGACGAATCTCATCTAGTGTTCGCATCAGCCATTACTTCCGTCTGGTAAGGTCAAAACCGGCGCGATCATTAATATATAATATGTAGATGCCTCATTCGGCCGTTCCGCACATGCACTAATGCGAATATATGATCGCGCCGGTTTTGACCTTACCAGAACTATCCCTTTAATTGATAATTTCTTCAAATTTGGCCTTGGCTGCATTAGCTTATAAATAATTGTTTTATTACAAATGTGATCAACGTTTGCACAAGTACTAGACGTGTTGGGGAATTTAACATGTGACATTTTAAATATTTTCTGCTGAAATAAACAAAATGACTTAAAAAAAGATTTGTTCATTTTCCCGAACGAGATACAAAGATCCGTAAAATGATCCGAACTTCCCACTACTATGCAACGCTCAACGTATGTCACTTACTCCGTTGCTCTGATTGGTTGTCGGTCTATCCAATTGATGTCTGTCCTGGTTGGGTTGAATCACGCCCAATAATCACAGCCCAATGGAGCATCAGACTCATATTCTGACTAGAGCTGAGGATGACCACGTCAGGCTAGCAGAAGCCCCTCTCATGACTAGAACCTGTTGTGAAGTGAATGTCACGCACGAGTGAAGCGAAAAAACTCAAGATGTTCAAGCGTCAAACTAGGCACGAATAGCACGATTTATTCACGCAAGACGAGTCTGATGTGAACGCACAGTCAGACCCTCTCTCTCATCCTCTCCGAAAATACTCAGAGTGTCTGCATTTTTGTGCGTTTTTTCCATTTGACTTCTTATGATGTTGTCAGACCATATTTAATTTATAAACCTTGTCTCCTCCTCCTGTCTTCTGTCTTCTTTTAGTTGTTTAGGCTATGCGGGAACCACCGGAACTTCCTGTAAATGATCTGAAAGTCCAAACCAGACAGAAAATGCTTTCACACTAGAAACAAACCAAACCTTTGTTCAGTTTGATCCAGACCGAGACTACCTCTTTTCATCTGACCACATTTCATCTGTTTGGTCCGGGGGACCTTTAACACCTGTCATTTTTGATTCGGATCAAACTGAAAAGACCAAAAATCCAGACCAAACAAGGTAGGTGTGAAAGCCCTAGCACATTTTGAGTAAATATTAATAATATAATATAATATAAGTAATTTCAGAAATGTTGTGAGGGTCTCATTAAGGGACTAAACATTTTGGCTGATAAGATAACCGATATTTCTTTATATTTGAAAGCCAATAACCGATATATTGGCCGATAAATCTAAATCCAAATTTATATAACATTTTTGAGAGCCTGGATTACAAAAACAAAAGTCTCACCATTAAAAGCATACTCTCATTATAATCTTATGTAGCCTATATGACAGACATGTGCTGCACGTTGCAATTAAAGGCACAATATGTAATTTTTTGGTCGCTTATTCAAAACAAAGGCGTGTCTTGACTTTTGATTGGGCGGAGCTTTTATTCTGTCAGACAAGCGCTTCCTCTTCTTACACTCGTGTGTGTGTGTGTGTGTGTGTGTGTGTGTGTGTGTGTGTGTGTGTGTAACGCGGTGCTGTTTTATCATATCACACAGATTTGAGTGTGTTAAAATAATGTTATAATGCGACTCTGTGCATCAGCTCACACTGTAGTGAGCGAGATCCTATTAGGCGGTAAAACAACACCAGATTTAAACAATAAGACTAACTGTGTAGAGCTGAGAACAATTATTAGTTTCTGTCCATGATCAAAACAGTGTCTAATAATAAACATCAGATATTAAAGTGGCTTTGTGTTTCCATGGTTACTACACGGGAATGATGTCATTGAGAGGCGACGCACGGTCCGTTTTCGATAATGTGCATTTATAAAAATGTTTGCCTTTCTAAATCCTGATTTGTTCCTCACTTTTGATGCAAGATCACCTGTGAGGGCCCTTGTTTTCTGACATTAATGATGTAAATGTTATTACAGGGAAATTATGGTTTCA
The DNA here is from genome assembly GCF_024679245.1 of Pseudorasbora parva. Lineage (NCBI taxonomy): Eukaryota > Metazoa > Chordata > Actinopteri > Cypriniformes > Gobionidae > Pseudorasbora > Pseudorasbora parva. The sequence continues at coordinate 45,091,152 of NC_090183.1, read as the reverse complement.
AACAATTGAACAAAGTGGTTTAGTTTATAAAGTGCTGCAGTGATATAGTTGCTACATTACACGTACAAAAATCCCCATGGTAACGTTATTATGTTGGAGATATACCATATATTCTTGCCATATTCATGGGACACATGAATTTCAGAACCAAAACACTATGTACTTGGACCGTATTGGATTTACCATGTTTTTTGGACATGGTTACCAAGGTATTGACACAGTACTTTAAAATCGTATGACATCTCAACTGATTTAACACAATCCGTCAGATGAATGTCAGTGAATCAGTCCGGCTGTCACCGAGTCGCTTCGTTGATTATTGCTCGTCGCGTCGTTTAACGCTAGGCTAACTCTGCTAACTAGTCCCAGGCTAACCGCCGCTAGCACGAGGCTTACAAACAAAGCGTTTGAGATAAGCCAGCTGACGCACCGTGCCTTCTCCCGGTCCACCGGCCCCGTTACTCACCTCCTGCTCGGTGTCGTTCCTGAAGCACAGGCAGGCGGCCCGCTTCTTGTACCCGTCTCCATCATAGGTACGCGTTTGGTTCGACTTGAGCTTCATCATCTCGGGCTGGGCGTTGAGACTGAGATCGGAACCTTATCCTGAGAGGCAAAGTCCGCGAAATGGAAACCCCCGCTTTAATCACTGGAAATAGACTCTTCTACGCTTCATTTTCCCAAAGCCGAGCGCATCTCGGAGACAGACGCCATTATCGAAACCGCTACGGGAAGTGCGCAGCCTGCACGGCGCATACAGAGAGAACGCGCGTTACTGGCGTTAGAGAATAAGGCCTGCGGATATGAAACTGCGCATAGTAATCTGTTCGCTAATATTATTATTGTGAATAATTATACATGGTTTTATTATTTGTCAATCATTTATTATGGTTACATTAACATTAAAAATAGTTAATTTGATATTATTAATTTGATATAAACCGTACATAAATATTTTTCCAGAATATACTCGTTATTTTGATTATTAATCATTATAATTCATCATAAACCATGACAAATATTTATAGATAGATAGATAGATAGAGAGAGAGAGAGAGAGAGAGAGAGAGAGAGAGAGAGAGAGAGAGAAAATACACATATAATAAATATATATTTTTTAAATCTTATATATTTAAATAAATATGTATCTCCCAAAATATATAATTTTTTACATTGGTCTAATGTTAACAACAGTCGTTTTAATATGATTAATTTGATATAAACAATATTTAAGTATTTTTCCAGAATATACTCAGGTTATTTCTATTATTAAAAATAATAATTCATCATAAACAATAACAAATAATCATAAAATATAAATGTAGCATAATAAAAACCCTAAATATATATGTATAAATTGTCATATATATATCCATTTGCACTTTTTAGTAGGCTATTTAAATTGAAGTGGAAACATATTTCTTAAAAATATTATACCAGACTATAATAAATATAATTATTCATTTTGTCCTAATGATGACTGTATTAATATTTGAAATATGCATAATATATAATAACATATTGAAATATATTATAACAGTAAATACATAAACAACTTAAAAAAGTATTTTTATTAAGATCAACACACATTATACATACAAATAAAGTCTATAAATCGAATGCACGTTTTAGAAGTCTAATATAATAATGTCACACACACACTTATAGGTCTATATAGGCTATCCACTGCTACACACACAATCGCTGCAGGATAAAGATCATTTCTACGGAGGAGACTGACATTATCTTGGGCTTTTGCTGACACCGTAATACCTGAGGTGAATATTTCTGAAGTTATGAGGACTTGAATGCATAAAACACAAGCCTAAAGTGTTTAAGGAGGATCAATATGGGCTATGATTTAAATTGCACTTCTGCTCCATATGCATCTCATTTTTAGTGCCCTGAATAGCAGTACATGTGAATCCTTGAGATTGTCACTGTTGTGATCAGAAGATTAAAATAAATACATATTCCAAAAGCACTTGGGTGTGGAAAACCTTGAGCCGATCTCTGTAAAGCAAACGATGCTGCAAAAACAAAGTGTGTTGTGTATTTTACATATTGTTGGCAAAAACATTGAGTTTTTAGTACCTTAAGTGACCACTGTATGGCGTCCTGAAACAAGCCAACAATATCTCTGCAGGTTAGTAATGGGCGTTACCACATCAGTGGGCGTGGCCTTAAAAGAGAGGCGTTTGCAACTGTGTTACCTGATTTGCTTACGTCACAGTGTGGGCGGGGTCGGGTGAAGGGAATCATTTTCATTGCGTGATTTATAAACACCCATCGATTTGAAAACACCCACAAATTTAGAAACGCCCACTCTTTGAGGGATTAGTACAATACATGTCATCATATATATTTCCACAACACAAATCTTTTTAGCTGGAAGGTCATTAGGCAAAATACACACTGCAAAACATGCCTTTTATATAGTATTTTGGTCTTTTTTTCAGTCTAAATAGGCTAATCTAAAAACCTTAATAAGTAAAATGCTGTTTTCTGGGAGGAAAATCAAAATGAAGTACAGAGCATTATTTTTATTTTATTTTATTGAGCCTTTTTGGTACTAATCAATATTTATCCAGTAATTAATATCCATTTTCCCATAGAAAATTATTCAGGTTAAAAAGAGTCTAGGCCTTTAAAATCCATTTGTTAAAGGTATATTAGCGCCATCTGTTGAGAGACATAATTACACATTTTTATTAGGTGGAAGGCAATCTTAAAGACTTTTTGTCAAGTTTTGTGTTGTTAGAAATATGATTTGCAGTGTTATGAATTACAGTCAAACCTGAACATTGTGTTAGAAAGAGAACACAAGGGAGCATTTGTTATTCATCTTTTGATTCAGAATTTAATTTAATAAATGAAATTCACTCGATCACCCTGTGAGCGGTGAGTGTGCGTCTGCATTATTACTGAATTATTGAATTGATTTCACATATTATCAAAATTGTGCTCTGTGTTACAGACACAGTGTTCATATGTATGTGTGTGTTTGTGTGTGTGTGTGTGTTTGTGTGCGTGTTTGTGTGCATGTGTGAGTGTGTATGGGTCTGTGTGTGTTTGTGTGTGAGTGTATTTGTGCATCTGTGTGTGCGTGTCTGTGTCTGTGTGAGTAAGTGTGACTGTCTGTGTGTGTGAGTGTGTGACTGTCTGTGTGTGTGTGTGTGTGTGTGAGTGTGTTTGAGTGTGTGCGTGTGTGTGTGTGCGTGTCTGTGTGAGTAAGTGTGACTGTCTGTGTGTGTGAGTGTGTGACTGTCTGTGTGTGTGTGTGTGTGTGTGTGTGTTTGAGTGTGTGCGTGTGTGTGTGTGCGTGTCTGTGTGAGTAAGTGTGACTGTCTGTGTGTGTGAGTGTGTGACTGTCTGTGTGTGTGTGTGACTGTGTGTGTGTGTGTGTATGTGTGTTTGTGTGCATCTGCGTGTGTGTGACTGTGTGTGTGTGTGTGAGTGTGTGACTGCGTGTGTGTGACTGTGTGTGTGTGTGTGTGTGTGTGTGTGTGTGTGTGTTTGTGTGTTGGTGTGCGTCTGCGTGTGTGACTATGTGTGTGTGTGAGTGCGTCTGCGTGTGTGTGACTGCGTGTGTGTGACTGTGTGTGTGTATTTGTGTGTGAGTGTATTTGTGCATCTGTGTGTGCATGTCTGTGTGAGTAAGTGTGACTGTGTGTGTGTGTGAGTGTGTGACTGTCTGTGTGTGTGTGACTGTGTGTGGGTGTGTTTGTGTGTGAGTGTATTTGTGCATCTGTGTGTGCATGTCTGTGTGAGTAAGTGTGACTGTGTGTGTGTGTGAGTGTGTGACTGCGTGTGTGTGACTGTGTGTGCATGTCTGTGTGAGTAAGTGTGACTGTGTGTGTGTGTGAGTGCGTCTGCGTGTGTGACTATGTGTGTGTGTGAGTGCGTCTGCGTGTGTGTGACTGCGTGTGTGTGACTGTGTGTGTGTGTGTTTGTGTGTGAGTGTATTTGTGCATCTGTGTGTGCATGTCTGTGTGAGTAAGTGTGACTGTATGTGTGTGTGAGTGTGTGACTCTGTGTGTGTGTGTGAGTGTGTGCGTCTGCGTTTGTGTGCGTTTGTGAGTGTATGGGTCTGTGTGTGTTTGTGTGTGAGTGTATTTGTGCATCTGTGTGTGCGTGTGTGTGTGAGTAAGTGTGACTGTCTGTGTGTGTGTGAGTGTGTGACTGTCTGTGTGTGTGTGTGTGTGTGTGTGTGTGTTTGAGTGTGTGCATGTGTGTGAGTGCGTGTCTGTGTGAGTAAGTGTGACTGTCTGTGTGTGTGAGTGTGTGACTGTTTGTGTGTGTGTGTGTGTGACTGTGTGTGTGTGTGTGAGTGTGTACGTCTGCGTGTGTGTGACTGTGTGTGTGTGTGTGTGTGTTTGTGTGTTTGTGTGCGTCTGCGTGACTGTGTGTGTGAGTGTGTGCGTCTGCGTTTGTGTGCGTTTGTGAGTGTATCGGTCTGTGTGTGTTTGTGTGTGAATGTATTGGTGCATCTGTGTGTGCGTGTGTGTGTGAGTAAGTGTGACTGTCTGTGTGTGTCTGACTGTGTGTGTGAGTGTGTGACTGTCTGTGTGTGTGTGTGTGTGTGTGTGTGTGTGTGTGTGTTTGAGTGTGTGCGTGTGTGTGTGTGTGCGTGTCTGTGTGAATAAGTGTGACTGTCTGTGTGTGTGTGTGTGACTGTGTGTGTGTGTGTGTGTGTGTGTGTGTGAGTGTGTGCGTCTGCATGTGTGTGACTGTGTGTGTGACTGTGTGTGTGTGTTTGTGTGTTTGTGTGCGTCTGCGTGACTGTGTGTGTGTGTGAGTGCGTCTGCGTGTGTGTGACTGTGTGTGTGTGTGAATACGTCTATATCACACTTTTGATGTTTTATAGTGTCATCCTCTCACTGCTGTTTACTTTTTTTTTCCAGTATTGTGGCCGATTTGTAGATTGTGCGCACAAAAAATCTCAGTATTTTCATATTCTTGTCCATTCTCCATTCATTTCCTATTTTTGTTACGACCACTAAGCCTGTTCGAATCACAATTTTTGTGCGTTCACATTCCAAGTGTCCTGAAAGTTTCGCACCATGCCGATGAACTGTGATTTTTAAAAATTCAAAACGTTAAAACAAGCAAAATTATCTGCCAATGGGGTGAGAAAAATCATCAAAAACACGAAACAAGATTTGTTAGATATTTGGACTGGAAACCAGATAAAAATACAAAGTAGGAAAAGCATGTTTTGCAGTGTCAGTAAAGTGTAATGTTTGGTGTGAATCAGTTTGTACCCGCGAGCTCGGTGTCAGCGATGGCTTCAAAACTGACCAATGCAGAAATATCCAAACACAACCCGCTGTCATATTCCTCAATATTCTAGTGGAAAACATCACATTAGTCCTCATCCTTCCCTCGCGGCTCAAAATCACCCTAAGCCATACAATTACACTTCATTTGTTTAGTTTTGTTGTCCAAAAAGTTTATTTCATTTAATTTTGATTATATATATATATATATATATATTTTTTTTTTTTTTTTTTAATGACATTTTTTGAAATTTATTTAGCTATTTTTACTTTATTTTTTACGACCATTAAATTACTAGATTTTAAATAATAAATAAATAAATAGTCATTTTAATTCTTTTAACTTGAATTCAAAATAGCTCACAATTTCAAGCATAACCCTTTTATTTCGGTTCAAAATATCTCACATTGGGTGTCTCTGCTGACCTCTTGTGGAGAAATAATAATATGGGATGATATTCCATAATAATAATTATAATAATACATTTTATTTGTAACGCATTTTATATTAAACGAAATCTCAAAGTGCTACAGATTTAAAAAAAAACTAAAAAAATCTCTAGTCTAGTGGCTCTATATGGAGCGGATGAGCGGATCCTCTGGGTCCTAAAGTCCGTTTTCCTTCAGTATGCATTCAGATATAGACTTTATAACATAATTTTGTGGTACATATCAGTACTTTAAGAGTGTGTATTAGTACCTTAAAGGTTCATATCAGTACTTTAAGAGTGTGTATTAGTACCTTAAAGGCTCATATCAGTACTTTAAGAGTGTGTATTAGTACCTTAAAGGTTCATATCAGTACTTTAAGAGTGTGTATTAGTACCTTAAAGGTTCATATCAGTACTTTAAGAGTGTGTATTAGTACCTTAAAGGGACACATTAGTATCTTTTCGGTTTGTACCTTAGGGTACCGCCCCAGTGACAGAAATGTACCTTTTTTTCTGACAGTGTATGTGTCTGAAGCATTCCTCGCATTCCACTAATTCCTAAGGGGGTCAAATTGAACCGTGAGGGGAGGATTTGTTACTTTTTTAAGATGAACATTTTTTAAAAATGAGTTTCGGGTCAAAATCCCCCGAGGGAAGGATGAGGGTTAGAATCTGAAAAGATGCCTGTGTATCTTACATTTGATTACTAAATATAAGAACCTGCCTTGAAACAAATCTGTCTGGAATATACACTAAGAAAAAGCTAAACACTCTAAAAAATGTGGTTTAAAAACAACCCAATCTATGGGGTAAAACAACCCAATCTCTGGGGTAAAACAACCCAATCTATGGGGTAAAACAACCCAATCTCTGAGGTAAAACAACCCAATCTCTGGGGTAAAACAACCCAATCTCTGGGGTAAAACAACCCAGTCATTGGGGTAAAACAACCCAATCTCTGGGGTAAAAAAAACAACCTAATCTCTGGGGTAAAAAACAGCCCAATTTCTGGGTAAAACAACCCAATTTCTGGAATAAAAAACAACCCAATCTCTGGGGTAAAACAACCCAATCTCTGGGGTAAAACAACCCAATCTCTGGGGTAAAGCAACCCAATCTCTGGGGTAAAAAACAACCCAATCTCTGGGGTAAAACAACCCAATCTCTGGGGTAAAGCAACCCAATCTCTGGGGTAAAACAACCCAATCTCTAGGTTAAAAAAACCCAATCTCTGGGTTAAAACAATCCAATCTCTAGGTTAAAAAAACCCAATCTCTAGGTTTAAAAAACCCAATCTCTGGGGTAAAACAACCCAATCTCTGGGGTAAAACAACCCAATAGCTGGGTTTGTCCATTTTCAACCAATCTTGGGTTGTTTTTAACCCAGCATTTTTTAGAGTGTAGATGTAAACGGCTACATTCAGAATGAATGCCTTCTATGAGAACTATCAAACACATGATGTTAAACATTTAAGTTATCTAGTCAACTTGGACATAAACATTACTAAACAAAGAGTACGTAGAAAAGCACCTCCGTTCAATAGATGTATAGATATTAAAAATAGCTGGAAACACATGACATATAGTCTATCTGTTTATCTGTATGCAGTGCGATTCTGGATTCTACAGTATATTTGATCTAATGACATTAACTCATTAATGCAGAATATTACATCGGTCCTCCTGCGGCTGTAGACAGACGTAAAGCCATTCCAGGTTGGAGTCCAGAGGCTAGTTGGTTTGGTTGAGTTGAGGTAGTGCTCCGGCTGGATTTACTGCTCCTCCTCCTCCTCATCCTCTTCACCGTCCTCAGACGAGTCCTGAGGCTTCTCCTTTTCCTGTTGGGAACGCAATTAAAACATTCAGGGATGAAATGCAATGGACAGGGTTTCTGCGGGTTTTATGAAGGTAAATTTAAGACCTTTTTAAGGCCAATTAAACACAACACGACAATGTCTACGCACACAATGAGTTTTTGAAATTTCTCAGAAAACAAGACTTCATTTCCTCATTTTCCATGTCATTAAATGTATCTCTCTTGATTTAAAGGTCCCGTTCTTCGCATGTTTTCGAAGCTTTGATTATGTTTACAGTGTGCAATATAACATGAGTTCATGTTTCGCGTGTAAAAAAACAGCATTTTTCACACTACTGACTTATCTGTACAGCGCTGTTTCCTCTGTCCTATAAACGGCCTGATGATTTCCTTGTTCTATGAAGTCCCTCCTTCAGAAACACGTACGGAGTTCTGATTGGGCCAGCACTTCCCGTGTTGTGATTGGACAGCAGCTTAGCGCACTTTGCCCGGAAAGGTCCCGCCTCTTACCATAACGGGGCGATGCAAGAGCTGAATGCGCGCTCTTCTCCACGCGGGAGAGCAACGAGACCACGCCCTCTATTTTGCGTGTTCTTGTGGGCGGAGCTTCAGTCAACAAACGGTTCTAGTGACGTCATCACAGCAGGAAGTGCAGCGGTGTAGTCCAAACCGGCCGCTCGCTGTAGGCTTTGAAAGGGAACTTCTGTTAAATAAAATATCTCGCTTGGCATTGAACTTTGAGCTTTATAATTTTACAGGTATTATTTATGCTCTAACAGCAACATTACACACTAACTAAAGTTTGAAAGATGGAATCGCGAAGAACGGGACCTTTAAGGATGTTTAGATGTTTGTGCTGGAAAAGAAAAACCCATTTCAATTTTTTTTTTTTTTTGCAGTGCATGCATTTTAATTTATGGGCCTATGAAATTTAAATCCATTTTATTCCTTTTTTTGTTTTAGTTTTAATGTAAATGGTGAGTAAATGATGACAGAATTGTCTTATTTGGGTGAACTGTCCCTGTTCTGGACTATTTCTGATCCTTTCATCCAAAAGTTGACAAATTCTGTGACATTCTGCATTATACAGTTATACATTTTATGATTCTGCACATTTTCCACATTGCAGAAATCACAGAACTCTAATTTAACGCCATGATGTAGAGTTTAAGACTTTATGCTCCAATTTAAGTCCTTTTAAGGCCTTAAATTGTAGAAGGTCAAATTAAGACTTTTTTTAAGACCCGTGGAAACCCTGATGGAAGCAAAGCTGCATGTTATATTTGGCATTTGCAATGAACCCCCATTTAAAATCGGTTAGGCTAGATGGTTTGACCTTTAAAATCATGTCACTGCTGTGCATGTTGAAAATCTGAATTTAAAGAGGCAGTTCATCCAGAAATAAAACGACTCTTTGTTCTCATCCTGTTAGGGTTTTCTTTCTTCCATAGATGTTGTGCAGAATGCTGAGGCTGCACAAATGCATGTTAAGTATATTCAACAGGACCATGTGCTTCTAAAGCGTTCACATTATGCATAAAGTGTTATGAATTATGATTACAGTCAAATCTGAACATTGTGTTAGAAAGGGAGCATTTGTTATTCATCTTTTGATTCAGAATTTAATTTAATAAATGAAATTCACTCGATCACCCTGTGAGCGGTGAGTGTGCGTCTGCATTATTACTGAATTATTGAATTGATTTCACATATTATCAAAATTTTGCTCTGTTACAGACACAGTGTTCATATGTATGTGTGTGTGTGTGTGTATGTGTGTGTGTGTGTGACCATCATATTCTGTTGCCACGGACTTTCAATGAGTGCGTTTACATGCACGTTCTTAAGCCGATTATGTCTAATAAGCCGACAATGATCATGGTCATGTAAACGCGGTAACCCGTTTTCTTTTATCGGGGTAAGCTCAAAAACGGCGTAAGCATAAACCGTTAGTTTTTTGCCTCTTACCCCGATTTTGTGCTGCATATAAATGCATTAACCTGCTTTCTGTCGGCTTATTGAAATGCGCATGTGTGATAGGTGAAAAAAAACGCAAACTTAGAGCAGATTAAAACGCATCCAGACAGAGCGAGCGAACGTTTTGCATGAAATAAGGACATATATCACAAATACAGACTCTTTTATGCCCCAGAAATTATCATTATTAGTTCATCTGTGTCTTGAAATCCACAATACTAGGGTTGGGTATCATTTTTAACAATTCCGATTCTGCTTATTGATTCCTAATTTCGACTACAATAAGGTAAAAAAAAAGTCTTATCACAAAACAATCCCATGAACAAACATCAACTGGATAGGAACGTTTGCCTATGGTTTAAAAATACCATTGCAAAACCAACTAGCTTAACTAATAGTAAAACACTCTAATTAAAAAAGAACAAATAAATAAAATTGAATGATTGAAATAAACATTTTCAGGTATTCATGTACCCAAAACTGTATATTTTATTAATATAGTATTCATTATATTTATTAATATAGTAATATAGTTACAAAAGTTATTCTGTCTGTTTGATTAACGTAATCATAGAGAAGCATCAGGAAAATCTGCCACTGTCACTTTAAGAGCTGCACGAATCCAATATTTGCTTAGACGTGTATTTTTATCTTCTCAACTGTCTTAAGACATAACCAACTATGTTTACCAGAATATTTTGATATATTTGTGTATGTATGTGTCCGTTCGTGTGCTGTGCAAAAGACGATGTGCATTATTCACAATGAGAAGCCATTCTGTGTGCACGTGTGTGTGTGTGTGTGTGTGTGTGTGTGTGTGTGTGTGTGTGTGTGTGTGTGTGTGTGTGTGTGTGTGTGTGTGAGCAGCACAGAACATAGCTTATGAGTCTTCTTTGCATTTACAATTTTTTTCAAATCACATTAAAATCACATTTTCTGTTTGGCCGAAATTAGCGGCTTTTATAGAATCAACGGTTCTGAGAAATTTGGAACTGGTTCTAAAATTAAACCGGTTTTCGATACCCATCCCTACTCGTAATAATGAATCATAATATCTTCCCCTCCCTCTGTTCTCTTCTCGGATGATGTGGGCGGGGCAACCTGTCACTCACATAAGATCAGCCAATAGCAAACCACAACCATCCAATCAAGTCCCCACTGACACGATCAAGCCCCGCCCTACATTTGCTCTTGTTTGAGAAGTGTTTCACTCGGCTATACGGCACAATAGAGAAGAAACGACTATCACAGCTTCACTTCACTTTGAAATATCTACATTAGTGTTCCACGGAAGACAGAAATGAGGGTGAGTAAATAGCTATTATTTTAAGACATACCTCTTTCTTAGGCTTTCCTCTCAGTTTGGTGCCAGAAGCCGATGGTTTCTATTGGACAGAAAATTAAAGAAAATGTTATTTATTTACACTATATTGCTATAAGTATTGGGCCGCCCCTCAAAATCATTGCGTTCAGGTGTTCAAGCTCTTCATGGCCACAGGTGTATAAATCAAGCTCTAGGCCTGCAGACGCTTCTACACACATTAGTGAAAGAATGGGTCGCTCTCAGGAGCTCAGTGAACTCAAGCGTGGGGCCGTGATAGGTTGACCCCTGTGCAATAAGTCCATTCCTGACATTTCCTCACTACTAAATAATCCACGCTCAACTGTTAGTGGGATTATAACAAAGTGGAAGCCATTGGGAACAACAGCAACTCAGCTACGAAGTGTTAAATCCCAGAGTGGGGTCAGCGCATGCTGAGGGTCACAGTGCGCAGAAGTCCCCAACTTTCTGTAGAGTCAACAGCTCCAGACCTCCAGACTTCTGTGGCCTTCAGATGAGCTCAAGAACAGCGTAGAGAGCTTCATGGAATGGATTTCCATGGCCGAGCAGCTCATCCAAGCCTTACATCACCAAGAGCAATGCAAAGCGTGGGATGCAGTGGAGTAAAGCAGCCGCCACTGGACTCTAGAGCAGTGAGATGTGTTCTCTGAGCGACCAATCACGCTTCAGTCTGACAATCACATGGACAAGTCTGGGTTTGGCAGTTGCCAGGAGAACGAGACTTGCCTGACTGCATTGTGCCAAGTGTAAAGTTTGGTGGAGGGGGGATTATGGAGTGGGGTTGTTTTTCAGGGGTTGGGCCCTTAGTTCCAGTGAAAGGAGCTCTTAATGCTTCACCAAGACATTTTGGACAATTTCATGCTCCCTACTTTGTGGGAACAGTTTGTGGACGGCCCCTTCCTGTCCCAGCATGACTGCGCTCCAGTGCACAAAGCGTCGGTCCATAAAGACATGGATGAGGAGTTTGGTGTGGAGGAACTTGACTGGCCTGCACAGAGTCCTGAGCTCGACCCGATAGAACAGCTTTGGGATGAATTAGAGCGGAGACTGAGAGCCAGGCCTTCTCGTCCAACATCAGTGCCTGACCTCACAAATGAGCTTCTAGAAGAATGGGCAAAAATCCCCATAAACACACTCCTAAACCTTGAGGAAAGCCTTCCCAGAAGAGCTGAAGCTGTTCGAGCTGTAAAGGGTGGGCCGACTCCATATTAGATTAACAATGAGATGACATTAAAGCTCATGTAAAGGCAGGCGTCCCAAAACTTTTGGCAATATAGTGTGTATGTAATCCCTTCAAATCAATGGATAAATACCAGGGTGCTTTTATTCATTCATTTTTCCCCACAATGCATTTTCACAGGACAAAAGCAATGCAAGTGCACCAGCAGAGGGCGCTCCGACCGCACATGACAACAGATGGAGGGCATTGAGTTCATCGAGGACTAGAGGCGGGAGCTGACAGTGCATTGCTCAGGGCTAAGTGGCTAACAGCGGGTCACCTGCGGATGAGCCCTCAATGAAAAACCTTCAGAATTACTCATGCATATGTGTCTGTGTGTTTGCAAACCAGAGACAGCTGTGTTGAGCTCTGCAATAGTGAGAAAACACTGTCTATATTTATAATCACACAAAGACTCTAATTAATCATAGTGTGAGTATAATAGTTACTCTCTTGGATGGGCCTTTGTTTTTGCTGCCTTTTGGCCGTCCTCTGGGTCTCTTCAGACTCGGCGAGCCACTTGACTCCTGTAAAAAACATGTTTGTTAAGAAGCTATGCAATATTAATAAAACTAAGGATGTATTATTAGTATAAATCAATCATATTTATTTATATAGCGCTTTTACAAGCAGATTCACAGTGTTAAACAAGACAATACTGCAACAGAATAAACACACACCCATGTTTTCCTTTCACTCAGAAATAACTGCAGGATTATTTTATACCTTTGGATGCTTCCTTGGTCTTCCTCGTCCTCTTTTCTCCACTCCATCCTTGTCTTTTATGGAGATGGTTTGTTTCTCTGAATCACTCATGTTTAAAGGCTGTTTAAAACACACATGAAACAGCTAGGAGATTCAATGCTGTATTACATTATAATTGCAATCAAAAGTTCATAATCATTTTCTCAAAATGTAATAAAATCTTAAGCTTATAATGTAATAAAAATGTTTACATATTGAGAAATTGTAATAAAATTAATTATTAAAAATGTGTATACCATTACAGTACATTATTAAAAAACGAAATGCAACAGAGTTCAATATTCATGCTATTATTATTAATAATAATAAACAAAGTTTTAAGTAGTACAAAGTAGTACTTTAAAGGTGCAAAAGTTCTCTAATTTAATTTATCTAGATTATTATTTTATTTAAAATGTACTGCAAAGGAATACCAATGCGTTATGTTTAATAAACATACAATAATAATAATTGTATGAATATTTAAATGTTGCATTTCACAGAATTTAGATTTTTTTTTAAATGTAATGTAAGGGAATAGGTAATATTTTTAATGTTTTAAAAACTATGACAATAAAGAAAAAGCGACATGTTTTTGGTGAGTTTATAATGTAATTTTCTCATAATGTGAAAATTATAACATTATGAGCTCAAGATTGTGTTGCATTTTGAGAAAATTATTACATTATGAACATTTTATTATATAATACTTATTACATTATGAGTAGTTTTTACATTATGAGCTGCTACAAATATGGCTTAAATAGAGGTTGCATGCTGAACTGAACCTGATA
>NC_090183.1:44932553-45070053 GCF_024679245.1 Pseudorasbora parva | reverse complement strand
TATTTAATTTTTATTTATTTATTTATTCATCATATTCTATTCTATTTTTATTTTCTTTTTATATTTATTCTATTCTATAAATTTTATTCTATTCTATTTATATTCTATTTTATTAATCTATTTTATAATTTATAATTTGTATTTTTATTTAATTTAGTATTTATTCTATTTCATTATTTTATTATTTATCATATTCCATTCCATTTTTATTTTATTTTATTAATCTATTTTATATTCTATCATTATTTTATTATTTATAATAAATAGAGATTATAGAGACAGAGTGTATTTAGGCCACGCCCACACCGGGGGGGAAAACAATCCAACGCTCTCCATTGACTTTGTATTGCGTGAGGCCGCCCGCCTCCTTTTATCATCCTCCTTCATTTTGGATTTTTTTTTACGAAAAACAGAACTATGTCTAAACGCTGGTATGTGTTGAGGAGTACAGAAAACAAGCTCAAAAACACGGAACTACGTTTTTATAAGCTGTTGACCCAAAAAAACGAGCGTTTAAGGAGACAAAAGTGGACACAGGCAATAAGAGGTGAAGCTTCAGCAGGAAGAATGGGTCAATTTTGGGATTCTGGCACTCAGTGTGTCTCAGTATGTCTACGTGTGCTGTAAACATTTTGTCAAATATCCAATGTCAGTTTTATATATTATATTTCCTGTCACTGATTACTTTCCCCTCCAGTGGGCGTAGTTCTCAGTGTACAGTCTCATTCACTTTTATGTCTTTAAACCAAGCGGAAACCTCCCGCGATCTCTCTTGAAGTCAATACGGAAGTAATGTAAACTGCTGGTCCTCGTCTGGCCACTAGAGCGGCTCCAGAAGGAGCAGAACCTCTCTGAGCCTCATGTTAAACTTCCCAACTTTACAGCAGAAAAACTGTAACTGTTTACAGTCTGGGACAAATTGTGGTTTTGGTCTATACGGCTAATTTTGACCTTCATGACGACTGTGAGGGGGTGAATTTTTTATAACTGATTCGATTACATTATATAAAGCCTTAAAGTTCTGCATAATTAAGGGTGTGTGTGAGTGTGTGTGTGAGTGTGTGTGTGAGTGTGTGTGTGAGTGTGTGAGTGTGTGAGTGTGTGAGTGAGTGAGTGAGTGAGTGAGTGAGTGTGTGAGTGTGTGAGTGTGTGAGTGTGTGAGTGAGTGTGTGAGTGTGTGAGTGAGTGAGTGAGTGAGTGAGTGAGTGAGTGAGTGAGTGAGTGAGTGAGTGAGTGAGTGAGTGAGTGAGTGAGTGAGTGAGTGTGTGTGTGTGTGTGTGTGTGTGTATGTGGGCAGGTTTTTGTGACATATGAGGACACAAATGTGTATAATGCCATGGGTATGACACAGGTATTACAGGAGAGGGTGAAATATGAGGACATTACCCATGGCCCCACTTTTCAAAAGGCTTATAAATCACACAGGAGGAGTTTTTATGAGAAAGTAAAAATGCAGAATGTTTCCTGTGATGGGTAGGTTTAGGGAGTGTGTGTGTGTGTGTGTGCGTGCGTGCGTGCGTGCGTGCGTGCGTGCGTGCGTGCGTGCGTGAGAGAGAGAGCGCGTTCACCCGTGTGTGAGATGTGATTAGATGTGTTGTTGTGATTCTCACTCCGCTGCTCTGTGTGTGTCAGCTCTCTGTATTTTGATGAGGATGGAGATCTGGCTCATGAGTTTTATGAGGAGACTGTGGTGACCAAGAACGGCAGAAAGAAAGCCAAGCTGAAAAGAATTCAGAAAAACCTCATACCTCAGGTGAGACAAGCTCACACACACACACACACACACACACACACACACACACACACACACACACACACACACACACACACACACACACACACACACTCAGAGCAAACAAACAGGAACAACTCAAGAAATCCAGTCAAATGTGTGCAAAATAATTATAAATGATGGTGATTAAAGTGTAACATTAATATTAAAGATCCTATGGAAGAAGCAACTTATTTGTATAACTTGGTCTGTCTGAATGCTTGATTCTGATTGGCTGTAAGGTATGCAATTAAAGCGTTTAAAGGGTTAGTTCACCCAAAAGTGAGATGTATGTCATTAACTCCTCCCCCTAATGTCGCTCCACACCCGTCATGAATCAGTGAATCGATTCAATGATTCGGATCGCGTGTCAAACTGCTGAAATCACGTGACATTGGCGATCCGAATCATTGATCAATTCGCTGATTCATAACCGTTTGAATCTTTATTTTAGGATTGAAAACAAACCCAGAAGAGAAGACAATGCTGAATAAAGTCGTAGTTTTTGTTATTTTTGGACCCAAATGTATTTTGGATGCTTCAAGAGACTCTAATTAACCCACTGATGTCTCATATGGACTACTGTGATGATGTTTTTATTCCCTTTCTGGACATGGACAGTATAGTGTGCATACACTTGCATACGCTCTCGGACTAAATATAAAATATCTTAAACTGTGTGTGAAGATGAACGGAGGTCTTACGGGTGTGGAGCGACATTAGGGGAGAGGAGTTAATGACAGACATTTCATTTTTGGGTGAACTAACCCTTTAATGCACAGTATGTCACATATTGTATAACTCTGTCTTTTGTATTAAAAGCATTTGTTTTTATATCTCATGCTTGCAGGGAATCGTTAACCTGGATCACCCTCGAATCCACTTCGACTTCCCTGTCATCCTGTGTGAAATATAAGCAAACAGACTCTTTAGGAAGCGCCACAATCACCCTCTCTGTTACATTGGCCCTTCATCTGGCTTTGACCAAAAAGCCGAATCATGTTTTCAGATGTGATTCTGGTGTACAGACGTCCTGTCTCCTGTGATGTACAGTAAGGAATGCATGAGCGATGAGAGTGTGTAAGTAAGGAGCCTAAAGCAATGCAGGGATTGTACATAAATCATGTGTTTGTTCATGTGCACCAGTTGCAGTGTGTGTTTATCGTTTTAGAGTGTGTTATTATATTCTGTTGTATCAAAGTCTGTCTCTGTTTGTTGGGCTGCGACCCGCATCTGCAACTGTAATCGTTTATTGTACAGTAAATTATGAGGTAATATACTTGAATAAAATGGTTTAGCAGATTACACACCAGTAATTATTCATGTATTTCAATGTAAATGTTTATAAAAACATGAATCCATAATGTTACGCAATCTCTAAGTCCCTAAATCCCTAAATTGGAGGCTGAGAATTCATATTAAATGTTGACATGAACACTAACATTTACAATTTTATTAATCCATACTAGTTTTTAAATGTTTCTGATATTTTATATTTAATTTAGCTAATTTCTGCATTTTTCATTTGCCATTATTCTAACAGTCATTTAGTTAATTTGTTAATTCAATAATTATTTGTTTTTAATTTAATAATAAAGTTTTTTAGTATATACTATGATGTTTGTTAACATTATGAATTAGAATAGATTTTATAATTTTTTAAAATTAGTTTGTCATTTTTCTTAATTTTTTTATTATAAATATGTATATTTAGTTTTATTTTTTGTTGTAGTTTAGTTAAAACTAAATGGAAAAATAGATTTATTTTTAATTTTGGGTAATTTTTATTTTATTATTAAGTACAGAATTTTTTAGTTAATGATGATAAACTGTTGAGACCTCAAAAATATATATTTTTTATGTTTATGTAAATTTTTATTTATTTATTTATATATAAATACTTTTTAAAATATTATTCACTAATAATTATTATTATAATTATAAATAATTATTTATTATATAAATTATGGGCATAAATAATAATAATTTTGTGATTTGTTAATTAAATTAATTATCCAAATAAAAGTACTTTTTTAGTATATACTATGATTTTTATAAAAATTTTGAATTAAAATATATTTAATAAAATGTTTGTAGTAATTTTTCTTATTTTTTTTAATAAACATGTATGTTTAGTTCTAATTGTTTAGGTTTAGTTAAATTTAAACTAAATGAAGAAAAAATAAATATATATATATATATATATATAAACATTTCTTGGGGGGGGGGGGGGTAATTTTTATTTTTTTTAAAGTACTGAAAAAGTTTTTTTTTAAAAACAACCTCCTAGACAACAACCAATCCGGCTTCAAAAGCGGCCATTCGACCGAGACTGCCTTGCTCTCGGTAACTGAGGCACTGAGACTGGCAAAAGCAGCTTCCAAATCCTCAGTGCTCATTCTGCTGGATCTGTCTGCTGCTTTTGACACAGTTAACCACCAGATCCTCCTGTCAACACTTAAGACGATGGGTATCTCAGGAACTGCCCTCCAGTGGTTCAGGTCTTACCTCTCTGGTAGGTCCTACAGGGTGTCATGGAGAGGTGAAGTGTCTAAGTCACATCATCTAGCTACTGGGGTTCCCCAGGGCTCAGTGCTTAGACCACTTCTCTTCTCCATCTACATGTCGTCATTAGGTTCTGTCATTCAGAAACACGGCTTCTCCTATCACTGCTATGCTGATGACACTCAACTCTACTTCTCATTTCAACCAGATGATCCTACAGTCAGTGTTCGTATCGCTGCCTGTCTGAAAGACATTTCTGACTGGATGAAGGAGCATCATCTTAAAATCAATCTTGCAAAGACAGAATTACTTGTTTTCTCAACCAACCCAGCACTTCATCGAAATTTCTCCATTCAGCTTGGTTCATCGACCATATCTCCATCAAGGACAGCAAGAAACCTTGGAGTTGTGATTGATGACAGTTAAACTTCACTGACCACATTACTGCAACAGCCCGGTCCTGCAGATTTGCTTTATACAACATTAGAAAGATTAGACCCTTCCTATCAGAACAGGCTGCACAACTCCTGGTTCAAGCTCTTGTTCTCTCCAGACTGGATTATTGTAATGCTCTTCTGGCTGGGCTTCCAGCATGCACTATCAAACCCTTGCAGCTGATCCAGAATGCAGCGGCGAGAGTGGTCTTTAATGAGCCGAAGAGAGCGCATGTTACGCCTCTCTTCATCAAACTGCACTGGTTGCCAATGGCTGCTCGCATCAAATTCAAGGCACTAGTTATCGCCTACAAAACAACCACTGGCTCTGCACCAATATACCTAAATTCACTTGTTCAGACTTACACACCCTCCAGAAGCTTGCGTTCTGCGAGCGAGCGGCACCTCGTGGTTCCATCCCAAAGAGGCATGAAATCGCTCTCACGGACATTTTCCTGGACCGTTCCCACCTGGTGGAATGACCTGCCGATCTCAATTCGTGCTGCCGAGTCTGTAGCCATTCTTAAAAAACATCTTAAGACACATCTTTTCCGATCTGATCACCACAGCAACGACCAAAAGCGCACACTCCGGGATCATATCTACGTCTCTCATCCGGATTTGTGCCTTCAGGCGGGTATGTTACATAGTTATCATAACTATCAGAATCCAGTGTTCTGTATTTTGCGTACGTGAGTTTTTGCTGTCGATGGCTATTGCTGCGCGTTTAGCTAGAATACAAAACCAACCCATTGGGCCACTGAATCCGCATTAACGACTACAGCTGGGGCAACAGCCTTAGTCCTAATGGGTTGTTATCATAGCTATCAAAATCCAGTGTTCGGCACTTTGCGGACGTGAGTTTTTGTTGTAGATGTCTGTCTTTAAAAAATAAAAAATAAAAAATAAAAAAAATTGTTGTGTACTGTGCTAATTAATTGAGATTTCTTACAGCTCTTACAGGTTGTTGGCCTTGTCTGTTCCGTTGCTTCTATTGCTCTCCCCTTTTTTGTAAGTTGCTTTGGATAAAAGCGTCTGCTAAATGATTAAATGTAAAATGTAAATGGTTTTAATTAATGATGATAAACCTGAATATTAATTTATAATGTTTTTTTTAAGTTCACTAATAATTATAATTATTTATTATATAAATTGTGTTCATACAAAATTACTATCATAATTTAGTGTTTTGTTATTTTAATTATTTGTTTTAATTTAATAATGTTATTTCTCTAAATAAATGAGCTTTTTTCATACTGTACATTGTTTATACCAATGTTATGTTAGTATAATTAATGCTATATTTTTGTTAATATTTTGAATTAGAATAGATTTTATTGTGTGAATTTATTATTATTTTTTAGTTATAGTTAAATTAGTACGTTAATTAGAACTTAAACCAAATGAAATGAGACTACCCAAATTTCTTTTTATATTTTGTTTTATTTTGGATCATTTTTATTTTAAAGTTTTTTATTTTATTTGTTTTTTTAATGGTTTTAGATAATGATAATAACCCAGGTTGAGACCCCAAAATTAAATATATATATATATATATATATATATATATATATATATATATATATATATATATATATATATATATATATATATATATATATATATATATATACACAATTATTATTTATTATATAAATTATAGGCGTAAATAATAATAATTTATTCAGAGCAACACAATAGAATAAGAAAAATATTTTTCTAATAAATTATAATCAATATCTTCCTTTCTGATTTATTTTGGACTCTTTTTCTGATGGTTATGAGTTGTAAACGGCGGTCATCTCCCATATTTGGGTTATTTTGGCTGTCTGTAAAGTGGGTGTGGTAAGTGGTGAAAGGTCAGAGGTTAAGCTGTGTGTACTGTTTCCTGTCTTCTTTGAAGAGCTTTCACTCCCGCTCGGTGTCTTGTGCTCAATCGACATGCGATGACGCATTATCAGAGCCAGCCGAGCCGCACAGGCACGCTCATTGCAAACAGATGCCTGTCCTGATGTACTTCACTGGGAATGTTTGTCCCACCCATTGAATGAAATGCAGGAAGCTGCGACAGGATGCCATGTCTGCGCACAATCACTGACACCGATAAGAGAGAATAAACTGCTGGAGGGAGTGAGAGTGAATGCGTGTTGAGACATGTGAAGGTTACAGCATGTGTGGAGGTACTGTTAAAGAGTCAGATCACCCAAAAATTAACATTCTATCACTGACTACCCGCCCTCATAATACTGGAAATACACCATATCGACTAACGCCATTACATGAACTTTAAAGGGATAGTTCACTTTGAAATTAAATGTTGATATGTTTTAGCTCACCTCATGGGCATCCGAGATGTAGGAGTATTTGTTTCCCCAGTAGTTTCAATTTTGATCATTTTAGGTCAAACCGTTCTTGTCTGTGCCTCACATAATGCAGGTCTATGGTCACCACCTCAAAGAGCAAACACAGAGAAGTCCAAATGAAACAATCCCCCATCGTAAGTACACACTGACGGCCTAAGACACAAAACGAGCGGTTTGTGTGAGAAAACCAACAGTATTTATATTGTTTTTACCTCTTGTACACCACTATGTCCGACTGATCCGAGGGCACGAGTGCGTGTTTCCTGTGGTGTACAAGAGGTAAAAACGATATAAATACTGTTGGTTTTCTCACACAAACCGCTCGTTTTGTGTCTTAGGCCATCAGTGTGTACTTACGATGGGGGATTGTTTCCTTTGGACTTCTCTGTGTATGCTCTTTGAGGTGGTGACCATAGACCTGCATTATGTGAGGCACAGACAAGAACGGTTTGACCTAAAATGATCAAAATTGAAACTACTGGGGAAACAAATACTCCTACATCTCGGATGCCCATGAGGTGAGCTAAAACATATCAACATTTAATTTCAAAGTGAACTATCCCTTTAATGCCATCCCATTGTTAATCCGTAGGGTTTAAAGGGTTACTTCAGCGATTAGCATATGGCTTTGTATCAGTAGAAACCCTGGAGTATATTTAAATGATTGTGCTTTCCCCCCTCATATCCCCCTGAGACAAGAGATTTATGCATTTTATTTCTGGAAAAATTCCTCCCATGACACAAATATCGTCAATTTGCGCCATCTGAGGAATTGTTGGCCAGAGGCTAAAAACTACAGCCAGCAGAGGGAGCCATTTCCGCATGTTTTCAACCCGCAGATGAGGATGGAGATCACACTCACAGCTCAGCTCGCTGCTGCAGCCTCAGGCATTCATGTTTAAACGGTACGGCCAGCAGAGCAACGTAAGTCTTTCAACTTCTCAAACTAATTCCTATGAAAGTTAAGCTTTCAAAGGCATGAACTGAAAATGCGGCAGGCTGAACATGCGCTGTGAATCTATGCTGCGGACGCGTTTACCTCAGCTCTCATCACGAGCTCATCCATGACTGTTAATATATCTGACTCATGCAGCGCTTTGGGCTGTGAGACTCCCTCAGCAGCTAAATCACTTATTGAACACACACGTTCAGTTTTTAATTGTAGTATCTGTTCTCTAACTGAACTGATTTTATGAAAATGAACGCTTTGCATTGCTCTTGGTGATGTAAGGCTTGGATGAGCTGCTCGGCCATGGAAACCCATTCCATGAAGCTCTCTACGCTGTTCTTGAGCTCATCTGAAGGCCACAGAAGTTCCCAATTGCTTCCACTTCACAGACTTGGCAACAGTGCTGGCAACCCTGGCCTGTTGGGTAATTTTTTTGGGTTATTAAGCAGAAGTAGAGTTACAAGAATCAACAGATAGTAAAATATAATTTAACACTCTTAAGAGAACAGACTCTTTACTATGATGTTTCCTTAACCCTGACTGAAAAGTTTCAAACACACCACTGGAGCCTAAATAGTTTAGTATTTGAATAGAAACCACTTTCTCTAAAACTTTAGGAGATGATAAAGGTACATTTGAAATAGGGCTAGAGTTGGAAAGCCCCGTCACCTCCCGATGTTGTCTGTGGTTTGACAGTTGCATGCTTAAAATACTCCGGAACATTCTCTTCAGAAAGACTCTTTTGTTTATTATACACTAATAATAAAATGGTGGTTGGGTCGTTTTATCCCAGTGGTTGGGTCGTTTTATCCCAGAGGTTGGGTCGTTTTATCCCAGCGGTTGGGTCATTTTATCCCAGAAATGTTGGGTTGTTTTATACCAGCAAACAAGTTGGGTTGTTTTATACCAGCGGTTGGGTTGTTTTATCCCAGAGGTTGGGTCGTTTTATCCCAGCGGTCGGGTCGTTTTATCCCAGAGGTTGGGTCGTTTTATCCCAGAGGTTGGGTCGTTTTATCCCAGAGGTTGGGTCTTTTTATCCCAGCGGTTGGGTTGTTTTATCCCAGAGGTTGGGTCGTTTTATCCCAGCGGTTGGGTTGTTTTATACCAGCGGTTGGGTCGTTTCATCCCAGTGGTTCGGTCTTTTTATCCCAGTGGTTCGGTCGTTTTATCCCAGCGGTTGGGTCGTTTTATCCCAGTGTTTCGGTCTTTTTATCCCAGCGGTTGGGTCGTTTTATCCCAGAGGTTGGGTCGTTTCATCCCAGTGGTTGGGTTGTTTTATCCCAGCGGTTGGGTCATTTTATCCCAGCGGTTGGGTCGTTTCATCCCAGTGGTTCGGTCTTTTTATCCCAGTGGTTGGGTCGTTTTATCCCAGAGGTTGGGTCGTTTTATCCCAGCGGTTGGGTTGTTTTATCCCAGCGGTTGGGTCGTTTTATCCCAGATGTTGGGTCGTTTTATCCCAGCGGTTGGGTCGTTTAATCCCAGATGTTGGGTCTTTTATCCCAGCGGTTGGGTCATTTTATCCCAGAAGTTGGGTTGTTTTATACCAGCGGTTGGGTTGTTTTATCCCAGAGGTTGGGTCGTTTTATCCCAGCGGTCGGGTCGTTTTATCCCAGAGGTTGGGTCGTTTTATCCCAGAGGTTGGGTCTTTTTATCCCAGCGGTTGGGTTGTTTTATCCCAGCGGTTGGGTCGTTTTATCCCAGATGTTGGGTCGTTTTATCCCAGCGGTTGGGTCGTTTAATCCCAGATGTTGGGTCTTTTATCCCAGCGGTTGGGTCATTTTATCCCAGAAGTTGGGTTGTTTTATACCAGCGGTTGGGTTGTTTTATCCCAGAGGTTGGGTCGTTTTATCCCAGCGGTCGGGTCGTTTTATCCCAGAGGTTGGGTCGTTTTATCCCAGAGGTTGGGTCTTTTTATCCCAGCGGTTGGGTTGTTTTATCCCAGAGGTTGGGTCGTTTTATCCCAGCGGTTGGGTTGTTTTATACCAGCGGTTGGGTTGTTTTATCCCAGAGGTTGGGTCGTTTTATCCCAGCGGTTGGGTTGTTTTATCCCAGAGGTTGGGTCGTTTTATCCCAGAGGTTGGGTCGTTTTATCCCAGAGGTTGGGTCTTTTTATCCCAGCGGTTGGGTTGTTTTATCCCAGAGGTTGGGTCGTTTTATCCCAGCGGTTGGGTTGTTTTATCCCAGAGGTTGGGTCGTTTTATCCCAGCGGTTGGGTTGTTTTATCCCAGAGGTTGGGTCGTTTTATCCCAGTGGTTGGGTTGTTTTATCCCAGAGGTTGTTAAATGTTTGCCCAATGTGCTGGGTAGTTTTATTTAACTCAACTAAATGAATGTATGGCTGCCTTTAAATGAAGCCTAAATTAAAAATTAAAAATCAGATACAATTACTATAGAGGCAACAATAATAATCAAAAGGTGAACATTTATAAGCAATTTAATATTGATTGTTTAATTATTATTCATTAAACTTATTAATAATGTTATTTTATAAAAAATATTAATAAATGTTAATTTCCAACATATTTTGGGTTCATTTTAAGCAAGCAATTCAGTCATTTTGAAACAACAGTTGAGTTAAATTAAACTGCCCAGCACGTTGGGCAAACATTTAACAACCGCTGGGTTAAAACAAATCACTGGGTTTTTCCATCTTCAACACAACTTGGGTTGTTTTTAACCCAGCATTTTTAGAGTTCAGATAAATTGCCCTCTAAAGCTGCTGGTAGACCTTTGACCTTAAGGTTTCCGTGGGAGTGTCTTAAAGGAGTGGAGATGGAGAGATAAAACAGGGGGAACTCCTGCCTCTGATCTCTCCTAATACTTAAGGATGCGAGTTTGCCATTTTTGGGAGACGGGCGTGATGGCCGTGTGTGCAGTCAGTTCCTCTCATATTGTTAAAGCTTCCTGCCACTGCCTAGCTGGAAGAAACGGTGATGTAAAACCCCGAAAACTGGGAGAAAAGGAAGGAAGTGTCCCTCTCTCTTTCATGAGCACAAATGGCCTGATATGAGTCAGCAGAACATCGGCGGCGGAACAGGATCTCAGGAGCTCACTGTCAGAAGGGAAGCACTTGAAAGCAGCCCAACGACACTGATGTCATATCCATCACACGGCAAAAAATGATTTTCTTACTTAGTATTTTTGTCTTGTTTTAGTTAAAATATCTAAAAAACCTTACATTTACAACCTTACATTCTTAAAAAAAAAAACATTAACTAGACAAGTAATAATTATTGTCCTATTTTTGGGGGAAAAAAATACTCAAAATAAAGACCGTTTTTGCTTAAAATAAGCAAAATAATCTGGTTTTCTGTTTGAATTAAGATTATTTTTCTTACCCCATTGGCAGATTATTTTGCTTATTTTAAGCAAAAAATCTCTTGTTATTTTTTTCCAAAAACAAGAAACAAGACAATTTCTTCTGCTTGTCTAGAAAATACTTCTTGTTTTAAGAATTTGTAGATGTTTGGACTAGAAACAAGACAAAAATACTAAGCAAGAAAAGCATTTTTTGCAGTGCACGTGAATCCTCAAACATCACATTTTTAAAGACCAAACCATGGCTAAATATGCGCTGTCGTTTCAGAAGATTGGGATCGGTAAGATTTTTAATGTTTTTAGAAGAAGCCTCTTGTTAGTCACTTTATTGTCCACAAGTGGAAATTTATCTTTGCCTTCACAACAACAACAACAAAAAAAACACATTAAAGCTGCACTATGTAGTATTTTTGCAGTAAAATATCCCAAAACCTCTAGGCCAGTGTTATTTATTTTGTTTAGTTGAGTACCTACAATATCCCAAATGTTTCCAACTATTTGTAAATTGTGAGAAAATTGCTATTTTAACTGAGGACCGGGACGTGTCAGCATAGCGTCTGAGGGAGTCGCCTGTCAATCACCTCATATCTGCGCTACCCTCGGTTTCGGCTTTTATTTGGCAGGAGCGCTTTACTCTTAGCAGTGTGAACAACTGAACGCACGGAATAACGTCATAACATCGTTTTAAACACACTTAAATGTATCTAATATGATAAACAGAGCTGCTTTACCTCATAATCATAACCGGAAGAGCGGATCAGTGCAGGTCCTGGCGACTGTGTCCCGTCCCGTCATAATAAAAGTCCCGTTGCTCGCGAGCCGTGTGTGTGTTTAACAATCGCTCCAGCGGCCGTGCTCAGCTCCACAACACTCGCTCCTGCTCTGCTTCACTACAGTAACGTTAATAACCGCATCCATCAACATGATTTCTGCCCGAGTCCTATTTTCCACCGGCTGTGAGGTGAAGACCACATGTCCCAAGATGCTGCGCTCACACTTGGCGTCATCAAACTACACCTCTGTTTAGAATAGGCGACCTCCAGTGGACGGAAAGTTGCATAGTGCACCTTTAAGTATCATCACACAAATCACATAAAAAGACAAGTAACACAATGATCCCTCACACTCACATCCCATTGCTGGCACGCAATTATTTTTATACTTTTTCTTAGCTTGAGGTTGCCTAAAATGTCTTTTTAATGGTAAAAGCTGAAATCTAATATTAATATAGCAAAAAGCCTTTACATGCACATGAACTTAGTTACTTTAATGCCATCCCATTGTTAATCCGTAGGGTTTAATATGGAGTCGGCCCACCCTCTCTAACAGCTCCAGCTCTTCTGGGAAGGCTTTCCTCAAGGTTTAGGAGTGTGTTTATGGGGATTTTTGCCCATTCTTCTAGAAGCTCATTTGTGAGGTCAGGCACTGATGTTGGACGAGAAGGCCTGGCTCTCAGTCTCCGCTCTAATTCATCCCAAAGCTGTTCTATCGGGTTGAGCTCAGGACTCTGTGCAGGCCAGTCAAGTTCCTCCACACCAAACTCCTCATCCATGTCTTTATGGACCGACGCTTTGTGCACTGGAGCGCAGTCATGCTGGGATAGGAAGAGCCCGTCCCCAAACTGTTCCCACAAAGCTGGGAGCATGAAATTGTCCAAAATGTCTTGGTGAAGCATTAAGAGCTCCTTTCACTGGAACTAAGGGGCCAACCCCTGAAAAACACCCCACCCCATAATCCCCCCTCCACCAAACTTTAATATTCAAGGGATGGGAGCAATCTTCAATAATAACCTGTTTGACTGTTTGATAAATTTAATTCAGTTCATTGTGGTTGTCATACAATTGCACTAGAAATTTTAACTACTCGGCAGAGTTTTTGCTTTTCTTCAGTCCACACAACATAATCATATTAAAACATATAACACTCTCGACAAGATTCTTATAAACCAAATTTATTGACTCACGCCAAAATGTTGTAACCTTCTAAGGAGATATAATCTCTGCATTGATTTAAAAAAAAAAACATACTAAACATTTCCAGCAAATGTCAATTTAATATCAATAAATGTTTCTAAATATTTAAAACTTCCAACCATCTTCATCCATCAAGTCTCACAGGTTCTAACCCTTCAATAACATTCCTATTAATGATCAATTCCTTGGTTTTATTCATATTTTTCTCCAGTGCAATCCATCTACACCAAATTTATGTAACTAATACAGCGTACCTCCTCCTGTTCCAGCTTTATTAAAATACATTTGTATACAACAAAAAAAGAAAGGTTGATAAAATAGTTATACTTTGTGGAACTCCTGTATTTACAATGATCTGAAATTGAAAGTTTTTGTAACACTTTTTTTTTTCGGAAAGAAATTAATAATTTTATTCAGCAAGGATGCATTAAATTGATCAAAAGGTCCAGTAAAGACATTTATAATGTTCAAAATGATTTATTTCAAATAAATGATGTCCTGTTCATCAAAGAATCCTGAAAAACAATGCGCACAACTCTTTTCAACACTGATAACAATCATTAATGTTTCTTGAGCATCAAATCCTCACATGAGAAAGATTTCTGAAGGATCATGTGACACTAAAGACTGGAGTTATGATGATTTGATCACAGGAATAAATAATATTTTAAAATATATTCAAATAGAAAACAGCTTTTTTTTGTGTATATTTATATATATCTAATAAATGCAGCCTTGGTTAGCCTAAAAATCTAATTTTAAAAACATAAAAACTTTTGAACAGCAGTGTAGGTCATAATTTATTAATATGGATAATATTAAAAGTTATATAACCTAACACCTGTGTGATGGATGAGAAATTTAAATTATTTATTTTAGAAAATGTATAATTTTAAACCACTACTAACAAGATAATTATTTTTCTATTTGCTTTCTTTTTACTGATTTATTACTGTATGTTAATTAAATGATGCATTTGAACTAAAGTGCATGTTTATTCAATAAAAAACGTTCTTTTGGACCTGCATTGTGGACGCGATACTCATTTGCATAAAGGAAACACGCCCCCAGCGAGCTGGCAATAAGCCACGCCCATCCAGCGAATCAATGAAACAAACTCATGGAAGCTTTGAAGTTGCTGTGAAGATAAAAGCGTCTCAGATGAAGAATGTGATTTTCCTCAGGCCATCGCGACATAATAATCATCATTAATCCTGACCTGAACGCGTTATAAACAGCGGAACGCGTGCGAAAGTCCTTCTGTGGCAACAGGCGACGTGGAGACAGCAATGATGGAGTTACTTATCTGCTGTTTTTAATATCAAAGGTGAGTAATTTCCATGAAAAACTTGTTTTGGTTTCAAGATTGTTGCTCTATGGATGACGCGAATGGGCTGTGGTTGCTTTTTGATCGTTTTACACAGTCCATGGCATTACTACATTGATATACAGTCAACCGTATTATTCCTCGGAAAATAGTACCATGTGATGTTTTAAAGTACCATTTTATTGCCCATATGTCGCTCTTTTATAACGCAAGGGGTTTAATTGAGTTCTCAGTTAGTTATGTTTATTTAATCATCAACAAATACAGTCCCCTAGAAGACAAAATAGACATGAATTAGTTAATTTTCAAGATTAATGTGGACAGCATACAAGAGAATTTGGCTTTGGAAATATTTAGTTATAGTTATTGAGCTCTCTGACTGTCAAGATTGTATCTGGGCAACGCTAAACATTGCATGAGAAACATCTGATTATAAGCAAAACTGCCTGCTTGCCCTTCATTTAATCCCACTATTGTAGGAGAAACATATGAGAGATGAGATATTATTCATTTTAAGTGTTGCTTAAAACAGTGTTGGGCCTACATAAAAGGAGCATTTAACATTATGTATTTGCTAAATGATTACAGCCTGTGTTGGGTGTAACTTGCTAAAAAGTAATTATTACTTTTATTTAAATAGTATAGGATTACTTTTATTTTTTCTGTAATTTAATTACAGTTACTTCATGTAATTGAACTAAAGTATAGACTGTGAAATTATACATATATATAATACACCAGTGGAATTAACATTTAACAAAATTTAAAGGCTAACTTTAAAATCTCATTTGTAATACTTTGGTCAGTGAGAATATTTTATGTAGTTTTATATCTTTTTAAATGTTTCATGTCTAGCTTTGAATCACTGAACTAGTCGAGGTTGATATAGGATTTAGAAAGTAATTAAATACTTTTTGGAGAGAGTAATTTGTACAGTAATCTAATTACACGATTGAAGATGGAATTAATACCTTTTTTAGGGTTTGACTTACCCAACACTGATTACAACTATATATTAGATATGTAATATTGAATTTTTATATTTTTTTCGTATCAAATATTTGAGGAATTTGCACAAATTGGGTATCATTTAATGAAAGACTGAAAGAGTACGAACTCAAAATTCATCCTGTGAAAGCCGCTTTGAAATCGGACATTGCGTTACCATGGAAACGGTACTCTAATCGCAGCTCCTCCCCCTAGGGGGCGGTGTCATGTTTCATATTGCAAATTTTATTTGAACTACTTTATAATCAAAAGAAATTCTCATATGGTCGGAAAGGTTCCATTTTTGGTGACTGTTTTATTATGGAAGTGATATTTGGACTGAAATTTAGTCATTTGTTACAGGAAAATGCATAATTAAAAAACAAAACTAAAAATCAATGTAATGTGAATGACACCTGGTGCCTGAACAAAATCTCATGTCAACTTCAAAAAATATTTTGTACAGTATTTTTTATTTACAGTAAATTTAAGTAAAGTTTTCCCTGTTAATGTACAACAATACTGAGGTGCAAATAGTATGTATCTGCCAAAATAAAGTATAAATAGCATCTAGTTACTATTTACACACAACAAAGTAGGGCATGTTTTTTTCATTCGAATGTGTTTTTTTTTCTTCCAAATTTGACGAATATTTGAAATTCAAATTTTTATTTGACAGCCCTATTGCAAAGAACTGCTACTTTTACAAGTAAATATCGTAATATATATGTAAATATAATATATCACTATTTTTGTTCAGTCATATTTCTATGGCATTTCTGTTGAAGAATAATTAGCTGGTGACATGGATTTACGTATTGTAGAGTTAACGAAAGTTATCACGAGCATTTTAATGTTTGAAACGGATGTCTTAAAGCACAACTCCGGTGGAAAATGACCCTCGGGGTGATTAACAGATGGTTAGTGAGTAGACCGTTCTCTGGGATGCGTTTTCATGAAAATCGAATGTAAAGAGTTTTATCTCTAAAAACAGATTAGCTTATAACGCTAGTCTATGGGGCATAGAATAAGTGAAATTAAATCGCTAGTTAATACCAGTAAAGTTCTCAATGCTTCGGTTTGCCTGTAGGGACCCTCATTATGCTGCCGTGTTAGTGTGAGGCTATTTTGAGCCTTGTTAGTGATATTAACTAGCGATTTAATTTCACTTACCCTGTGCCCCATATACTAGCGTTATAAGCTAATCTGTTTTTAGGGATAAAACTTGCATCACAGAAAACGATCTACTCGGTAACCATCTGTTAATTACCCCTAGGGTCATTTTTCACCGGAGTTGTCCTTTTTAAAGGGTTAGTTCACCCAAAAATTTTAATTAGATTTTTATCTGCTGATCCCCAGGGCATCCAACATGTAGGTGTGTTTGTTTCTTCAGTCGAACACAAATGAAGATTTTTAACTCAACCGTTGCTGTGAGCCAGTCATATAATGGGGTGAATGGGTAACAAGTCTATGAGAGCAAAACATACAAACAAAAAAACATGCTTACGCCTGTTTCACACCGCAAGCGTGAGCAGCGCGTGAGCAGCACTTCAGCGTAACTACACCGTGACTGCAGCTGCAGAAGCGTGAGTGTATTCACACTGGAAGCGTTGGTGCAGCGTCACAGCAGCGGCTCCCACAATGATAGAGCCTATTCCTGTCTGAGTATTAAATACTAAACTAAAATAAATTATTATATTTTCTGGCTAGTTTACTTTACTTTTTTTATAATACTTTCACATTATTGAATAATTAAAACAAGTTTAAATGGGTAAATCTTCTACAGATGATTTTTATTCTTCGTTTTCTTTAATGACATACTCCAGTTATTGTTAAAACACACCACATGTGCTTCTTGTGTGCATTTTAAGCACTTTTGTGATATTATATTTATTTTGTCCATCAAAAGTGTGCTTTCGCTTTACACCGTGACTGCAGCTGCAGACCGAGAGCCTTTACCTGTCTGAGTATTATATACTAAACTAAACGAAAGTTTGTTATATTTTCTGGCTAGTTTACTTTATCTGTTATAATCATAACCATACTTTCACCCTAACTGAATAATCAAAAAAAGTTTAAATTGCTAAAATCTTCCACAGATATTTTTTATTCTTCGTTTTCTTCTCTGACATACTCCAGTTATTGCTCAAATACACTACACGTGCTTCTTGTGTGCATTTTAGGCACTTTTTGTGTGAAATCACATTTATTTTGTCCTTTAAAAGTGTGCTTTCACTTTAATTGAGCGTCAGGAGCGTCAGCAGCGCAGCAAAAATAGGCTCGCCGCCGAAACCCCCGCTTCACTGCTGCTCACGCGACGCTCCTGCTTGACGCTCACGTGCTGCTCCTGCTCCCGGTGTGAATGCACTCATTGATTAACATGGGTGCCGAAAAAAATACGCGCCGCTCACGCTTGCGGTGTGAAACGGCCGTTAGGCAACGAACACAAAAACCCTGCTGCTCCTGACGACACATTGATGTCTTAAGACACGAACCGATCGGTTTTTGTGAGAAACACAACAGTATTTTTTTTTTTTTTTAATCTCATATCCCGACGAGTCTCATCAAGTTTTCCGTCTAATGAGGTCAAGCTGGTGCGATCATATATATATATATATATAGAATACTCAGGTGTGCCTGCGCAGATCGATCGAATGAGGTCTACTTGGTATATATCTATGATCGCACCAGCTTGACCTCATTAGACGGAAGTCACAGCAGATGGGAACACTAGATGAGACTCGTCGGGATATGAGGTAAAAAAATAACATTAAATACTGTTGTGTTTCTCACAAAAACCGATCGGTTCGTGTCTTAAGACATCAATGTGTCGTCAGGAGCAGCAGGGTTTTTGTGTTCGTTGCCTAAGCATGTTTTTTTGTTTGTATGTTTTGCTCTCATAGACTTGTTCACGCCATTATATGACCGACACACAGCAACGGTTGAGTTAAAAATCTTCATTTGTGTTCGACTGAAGAAACAAACACACATACATGTTGGTTGCCCTGGGGGTCAGCAGATAAACATCTAATTTTCATTTTTGAAAGTCAATTTTCAAAGTCAACGAGGCGCGGGGCTACATAAGGTCTTGTTTCCCATTTGAACGAACACCAATATCAGATGATTTTTATTGACTCAGAATTGATTCTGGTCAGAATGAACTGTAATGAGGAATGTGACTGGTTTTTTTTCAGGCCCTTATTGTGAACGACTGAAGTCATGGCGCACTGGATCCAGCCTAATTGGAGAATCTGGTTGTTGTTCCCTCTGGCTCTGGGTAATCTAGCTCTCGCTGAAGATCTGAAGCCCACCATATGGCCTCTTTTCTCTCAGAAGCCGCTGGTTCTCGTCTGGAACGCCCCAACCGAAGACTGCAGGCCTCGCCACAAAGTCCATTTCCAGCTTGATCAGTTTCAGATCGTGGCGTCTCCTAATGAAGGCTTCACCAAGCAGAATCTCACCATGTTTTACAAAGACCGGCTGGGTTTGTATCCATACTATGAGCACGGGACTGCAGTCAATGGCGGGCTTCCACAGCTCGCCAGCCTCACACACCATCGAGAGAAAATGCCAGAGGGAATCAAAAAGTACATTCGCGATCCGTTCGCTCGAGGCCTGGCCGTTATTGATTGGGAAGAATGGCGTCCGTTGTGGACGCGAAATTGGGACGCCAAAGATGTATACAAGAGCCAGTCACAGCGCTTAGTAGCCCAGAAAAAACCAGACTGGACTCCGATCCAGATTAAAAAAGTGGCCCTGCAGGAGTTCGAGATGTCCAGCCGCATATTCATGCTAGAGACGTTACGGCTGGCCAAAAGTTTGCGTCCAAACCAGCTTTGGGGCTTCTACCTCTTTCCTGACTGCTACAACCACGATTATCGCAACAGCCTGGAGAACTACACAGGCCGATGCCCGGATGTGGAGGTGGCCCGAAACGACCAGCTTAAATGGCTGTGGAATGAAAGCACAGCCCTGTTTCCTTCAGTATACATGGGCTCTGTGTTGCGTTCGACATCCTTCGGCCGCCAGTTTGTCCGAAACCGGGTGAAAGAGGGAATGAGATTGGCATCGGTGGGAGAGGGTCTGGCACGTCCTGTTTTTGTCTACAGCCGCCCCACATATAACAATGAGCTGGAATTGCTGACAGAGGTGAGTTTGCAGAAAGCACAGACATTTGCAGTTGCCAAAATCAAGCACAGCTTTAGTTAGCTAACTCAGACAAGCGTACATAGAGACAGAGCGCATTTAGGCCACACCCACATCAATCCAACGCTCTCCATTGAGTTTGTATTGCGTGAAGTGGTTGCCTCGTCTTTTCTTACTAATAACAAAAAACAGAACTATGTCTAAAAGCTGATATGTGTCAAG
Organism: Pseudorasbora parva; assembly: GCF_024679245.1. Lineage (NCBI taxonomy): Eukaryota > Metazoa > Chordata > Actinopteri > Cypriniformes > Gobionidae > Pseudorasbora > Pseudorasbora parva. The sequence goes on along the minus strand of NC_090183.1, from coordinate 45,050,059 downwards.
GTGTGCAGCAAACAAGCTAAAAAAACAGAACTATGTTTTTATAAGCTGTCGACCCAAAAAACGAGCGTTTAAGGAGACAAAATGGATACAGGCAATAAGAGGTGAAGCTTCAGCAGGAAGAATGGGTCAATTTTGGGATCCTGACAACTCAATATGTCTCAGTATGTCTACATGTGCTGTAAACATGTTGTCAAATATCCAAATGTCAGTTTTATATATTGTATTTCCTGTCGCTGATCACTGTCCCCTCCAGTGGCCGAAGATCTCGGTGTAATACATTTACATTTACATTTAATCATTTAGCAGACGCTTTTATCCAAAGCGACTTACAAAAAAGGGGAGAGCAATAGAAGCAACGAAACAAACAAGGCCAACAACCTGTAAGAGCTGTAAGAAATCTCAATTAATTAGCACAGTACACAACATTGTTTTTTTTTTTTTTTTTTCGTAATATAACGTTGCGCTCTGTCTCAATTGCCTGTATCTACTTTTGTGTCAACAGCTTATAAAAACTTCTGTTTTTTTAAGCTTGTTTCTGTACACCTTGTATTGTCACATATCAGCTTTTAGACATTGTTAGTTTTTTTGTAATAAGTCAGAAATGATAAGGAGGCCGCTTCCCGCAATAGAAAGTCAATGGAGACGATTGGTTTGTTTCCCCCCCGGTGGGCGTGGCTTTCAGATTATGACGCTTGTCACTCTGTCTCTATAGGCATACAATTTGAACAGTGTGATTTTCGGAAAAAATTGCTGAACCTTTAAAAGTGGTATTAGGTTTTATTCTTATGTAAGATGAAATTAAAGATTTATTTCACACACAAATAAAAATTCTGTTATCATTCATTCAACCTCATGTCTTTCCAAACCCGTGAGACTTTCGTTCAACTTCGGAACACAAATGAAGATCTTTTGGATAAAATCTGAGAGATTTCTGTCCCTCCATTGACAGCTACACAACTACCACTGGCGCTTCAAAAAGTTCATAAAGAGATCATAAAACTAATCCATATGAGTTGAGTGGTTTAATCCAAATTTCCTGAAGGACTCGTTTTATGTGATGAACAGCGCACCAAACTGAATTTTAGACTTCTTCTGTGAGAACCAATGAGGTCCATTCTTGTGTGTCAAGCAGTGATCAATGTTTATATGAGAATAAAAGCCTAAATTCAGTCGGTTCGTCATATGAAGTGATCAAGTCTCAATGTTAGGATTGAATCTTGATGGAATTGTTTGAGACACTTCTGTGATGGAGACATGAGTGACGAGGAGTGACTTTCCACGCAAAAACTGTCCATTTGCTCTTTATTTAATTCTGTTACTAAATTTAACTGATTTTGGAAACTGTGATTTCATGCAAAATTGCAGGACAACCAAAAGTGGTTAAAAAAAGTTTCTACATTAGCTGGAATTTTTCAGCATTTTTACTAGCATTTTTTTCAAAAATAAATGGCTGAATGATTTTTTTTTATAAACTTTTTACTATTCTTCAGTAATCTAAATAAATATGCACACAAATTAACATTAAATTAGTATTTTTACGTTTTATAAATGCATTGATCCAAAATATATATATTTGTAATTTACAAATACACTATTCATTACATTTACGTTTACAATATTTTCTTACATTGGGCTTGAAGGCTCTACCAGTTTATTTGGGAATGAGAGATGACAGTTTTATCCCAAATTTGTAAAAGTGCCTGGGAATAGCATTTTTACAATAAATTGGGATAATCCTGTGAACGTCCATTTAAACCAATCCAAAGACACATTTAGAGCAAAAGCAACAGTTGTTAAGGTAGCAGTGCTCCTAACATTAGCAAAGAGCTAATAAAAGTTATGCAAAACCTCTCCATACAGCCTACAGCTGACCTCTGACATGTGACCGAATGTGCAGAAATTAAGGTTGACCTGAAAGGACAAAGTATTCCATTCAGCTGCCAGTGACTCTCCATACTCTTTGTCCAGTTGCCAAGAGTGTCTGCGACTATTTCTTCTAGTGTGTGCCTTGGTAAAGTTCACATGCACAGCTGGCTTCTACCCCCTAAAGATCTTCAGATTTTATGCACAAAAAATATCTTTGAAACAAGATCTATTCATAAAGATTTTTTTTTTTTTTTGTTAGTTAAAAATGCACGAACAAATAAATGATTCATCCAAAAAATGTGACTGCTTTTATATCTGCATTTAAGCCGTTTTAGTAAAGATTAAAGTGAGTGTATTGTGCATACTCATCGTTTCTGCTCTTTATCTCTGTATTGTGTGTGTGTGTGTGTGTGTGCAGTGGAACAGGAAGGGAGCTGGTCATGTTTTCAGTGCCACCACCCACCGTACCGTTCCAGCTGATTTCCTTCCATATTGTTTCCAAGATGCTGTTTCAAAATTGTACCCATTCATTATTTGTGGCCTGTACTCTCAGCAATGTCTGAGATCCAATCCCTGATTGCCTTATTTGTGTTTGTGCAGATGGATTTGGTGTCCACCATTGGGGAAAGTGTGGCCCTGGGCGCAGCTGGTATCGTATTCTGGGGCGATGCCAATTATGCCAGCAGCAATGTAAGCAATCACACATCACATTATATATTATTTTAAGCATTAGTCTTTGTTAAATGGTTTCTGTTAATAATAATAACAACTGTAATGAAGTTAAAACCCCTTAACTGTCACCTGCCCGTATACGGGCATTCTACATTTACTTCACTATATTACTATTAAATCCTAATGTAATCATGACAAACTATATATTGTTGGAAAGGTCTAACACTCCTGAAGAGATATGTGTCCATTGTTTTATGATAAAAATTACATGATGACAGTAAAATAGTAATTTATGACGAGAGTGACCCTCAAAAAAAATCTACATCATAACAGCAGTTGTAACCTTTAACTACTTTATAATGAAAATCTTTTCTTATCTTGACAAAACGCATATCATTTGAAAGGTCTGAGTCTCAATGTTCCATATTTATCTATATTGTGACTGTTTTATGATGGAAGTGATATTTGGACAGAAATTTACAGGAAAATACATCAAATAAACAATCAATAAAAATTGAATGACACCCGGTGGCTATTTTTGGTATAGCGCCTAAACAAAATCTCATGGGGACTTAAATTTTTGTGATATCAACTTCAAATTTGGAACACAATTTGGTTAGACATATGGCTTTGATTTCATAGTAATTTGAGTTAAAAAAATTGTAAAATATTTTATATAAAATAAAAATATTCAGTACTGTATTTTTTATTTTCAATAAATGTAAACTTCCATAACTTTTCTATTATTTTATATTTTGAAATGCTTTCACTTCAGCAATAATCTGCTGATTGTCATCTTTAAATCAAGACCAAACTTAAGTCTATATTCCAAAACATACATGGATTACAGCCCTTTACGTTTGGATAGTGCATTTTCATGACTATTCTCAAAAAGGGGGGTGACAGTTAAAGGGTTAAAGGCTCAGGGAAGAAAGAGGCAGGATCTGGCGAACCATCAGCTTTAAAGGGGTCATGATTTTTCACACATTAGAGGTCATCATACTAGAAGTAATCCTATAAGTTTCAAAATGGAACACCTCCTTGTTAGTCCAAAAACAGCTTTTATTGTAACCAAGCCCAGAGAACGACTTGCACTGTCACCACACCTCCTTTCATTCTTCTGCTGAGGTCTCAGACGCTCATTAGCTCTCACACACCGGCCTCGCTCCGTTCCCACGGCTCTCAGCCACACCCTGCTTGCCACAATAAAAATAATTATAATTGTTTTACTATTGGCGCTTATATTGTTTTATATCATATTAGGGCTCAAGTTACAAGTGGATTTTTTGAAGGGGCAAGTGAAAGAGAATTTTACTTGCCCGATGGACAAGCGGATTAAAACGGCAATATCCAAAATGCAAGAATTTAATTTAGTGTAAGTGGCGATCGATAGTGGATAATAATATAATATATAATGAACTGACGGTAACAGGTCGCACTGTTGATGCCCGCGCAGCCTCTCGACGAGAAATCAAAAACTAATGAGCGCCGCTCACACTGAGAAACTGTGGTAAACATTCAAAATGTGAAATGTATGACAGTTCAATATAACAATTAATGAACATTTAGTCACTTGCATTTTAGATGCAATATTGACTGTTTTTGTTCTCTTTCAGCAGCGAAAATCATTCCAAACAAAGTAAGCAACAAAGTTCCAAACAGCAGACCCATAACGCCTCTCACTTCACGTGTTACTGAATGATTCAGATTTGGACTATATCGTTTGAATCAAAGATTCAATAACGTTCGTAAACGACCTTCTTCTTAAATGAATCAGCCGTTTGAATGAATCATTTGAATTAATGACTCAATGACTCAAGACTCACCTGCTGCCACCTACTGATGGTTTAGTTTCATGTTTGCACATGCTTCCTAAAATGTCTTATCCAAAAATGCAAATCTCATAACATTATTTAATGCAGTTGTAATTTTTCACAGTAAATTATTTAATTTGATTGGTAACAGCCCTATAGTGTCTTATTTTAATTGAATGTATAGATCAAATGTAAGAATATAATATGAAACCTGAAGCATAGCCTATATTTAATAAGATTAGGGGGGAAATGCCCTTTATAAAAGGTAAATATATCACAAATATGCTGATTTAAATACGTCAAAGCTGATTGAACACTGGTGAGAATATTGCTTAAGAATAAATCATATTTACAAAAAGAAAAAGAAAAATCTAACTTTTTTTCCAAAAACCATATCCAAAACCACTAGGCCAGTGTTATATATTTTGTTCTGTAACTATTTGTAAATTGTGAGAAAATTGCTATTTCAACTCATGACCGGGACGTGTCAGCATAGCGTCTGAGAGAGTCGCCTGTCAATCCCCTCATATCTGCGCTACCCTCGGTTTCGGGTTTTATTTGGCAGGAGCGCTTTACTCTTAGCAGTGTGAACAAGTGAAGGCACGGAGTAACGTCATAACATCGTTTTAAACACACTTAAATGTATCTAATATGATAAACAGAGCTGCTTTACCTCATAATCATAACCGGAAGAGCGGATCAGTGCAGGCGTCCGGCGACTGTGTCCCGTCCTGTCATAATAAAAGTCCCGGTGCTCGCGAGCCATGTGTGTGTTTAACAATCGCTCCAGCGGCCGTGCTCAGCTCCACAACACTCGCTCCTGCTCTGCTTCTCTACAGTAACGTTAATAACCGAATCCATCAACATGATTTCTGCCCGAGTCCTGTTTATCACCGGCTGTGAGGTGAAGACCACATGTCCCAAGATGCTGCGCTCACACTTTGCGTCATCAAACTACGCCTTTGTTTAGAATAGGCGCCCTCCAGTGGACGGAAAGTTGCATAGTGCATCTTTAATTAGAATCTCTTGAAGCATCCAAAATACAATTTGGTCCAAAAATAACAAAAACTACAACTTTATTCAGCATTATCTTCTCTTCCGGGTTTGTTTTCAATCCGCGTTCGTGACTATTGCTGAATGCAGAATACAAATGCTGAATAAAGTCGTAGTTTTTGTTATTTTTGGACCCAAATGTATTTTGGATGCTTCAAGAGACTCTAATTAACCCACTGATGTCTCATATGGACTACTGTGATGATGTTTTTATTCCCTTTCTGGACATGGACAGTATAGTGTGCATACACTTGCATACGCTCTCGGACTAAATATAAAATATCTTAAACTGTGTGTGAAGATGAACGGAGGTCTTACGGGTGTGGAACGACATTAGGGGGAGGAGTTAATGACAGACATTTCATTTTTGGGTGAACTAACCCTTTAATGTGGAGCCCTGCATATATTCTGTTTGTCATTTCTTTATTATTTTCCTCATTCAGGCCAGTTGTTCCAGTATAAACCAGTTCTTGCAGGGTCCACTGGGACGATATCTCCTCAACGTCTCCACAGCAGCCGAGCATTGCAGTCGCTTTCTGTGCAATTTTCACGGCCGGTGTCAGCGCAGAAATCCTGACACAAACACGTACCTCCATCTTGACCCACAGACGCATACAATAGTTGGCCAGGGGAGTGAACTGCAGGTGAAGGGAAAACAACTGAGTGTGGAAGAGCAGCGGCGGATGAGTGAAGACTTTCAGTGCCAGTGTTATAGCGGGTTTCAGGGCGAGAAATGTGACCTTGAGGACCCTCTTCAGCAGCGGGGAGACGGACATGCACTAAAAGCATTATGGATTTATCTTCTAACTCCATTGCTGCTTCATAGACTGACCTGAGCACACCTCAACTGGCACTTGTTTTCTTGCTTATGAAATGTTTTTTGCTGCTCTGTCGCTCCAAATGCTGTTCTGAAAAGATCCCTCGTTTTCATGTGGGTGAGCTTGAAATGAAAATGTATAAGTGCAAACACAGGAAACTCAAAGTTCCTTGGAGTTTAAGTAAGCACTTTTGTTTGTTGTCACATGTTACTCGCACGCCAGATGAAGGATGTTGTGCAACAGGAAAATCTCATGAAAAATATTACTGTTTTATTTGAAACTCAGATAGTTTGGTCTTTATTTGAGTCACTGATCAATTAAATCGAACAGGTAGACGTCTGATTTTAGGGGTGTGATTAAAGATGCTGGTTATCTAACACGACAATGTAGGGTGCAAACATCAAATATAGTTCAACAAAAATGTGTATGATTTTAATAAGTGGATTTGAGCTTGACTTAAAGGAACAGTTCATCCTAAAATGAGACTTCTATCATTATGCACTCAATATTAGAGAGGCCATATGGTGCCTGATCATCCACATTAGATTGACGACCTTATTAAAGCGATAGTTCACTTTAAAATGAAACTTCTGTCATCCTTTACTCTCCCTCAAGTTGTTTCAAACCTGTATGAATTTCTTTCTTCAGCTGAACACAAGAGAAGATATTTTGAAGAATGTCAGTAACCAAACAGTTAACTGGAGCCATTGACTTCCGTAGTAGGAAAAAAAAAATACTACGGAAGTCAATGGCTCCAGTTAACTGCACAATAGAGCACAACGATCGGTTCTGGAATAAAAATTGCATTCATTTTCTCCACAGGGAAATTGATTTTGAATGGTAACTTAGAAACCTCAGAAACACTGTGAGAGATGAGATTATTAATCCATTATATATTTTTCTGCTGGAGACGTCAGCCTGCATTATTTCATCTTATTTGTTTTTTTTAAATAATTGTGTTTAACAGCAGAAAACTACATTGCCCATGATGCTGTACAGAAAATTACGCATCACGTTTGAGCTTCTCGAGAACCAATGAGGTTCATTCTGGTGTTACGCATCATGTTTGAGCTTCTCGAGAACCAATGAGGTTCATTCTGGTGTTACGCAAAACGTTTGAGCTTCTCGAGAACCAATGAGGTTCATTCTGGTGTTACGCATCACGTTTGAGCTTCTCGAGAACCAATGAGGTTCATTCTGGTGTTACGCATCACGTTTGAGCTTCTCGAGAACCAATGAGGTTCATTCTGGTGTTACGCATCACGATTGAGCTTCTCGAGAACCAATGAGGTTCATTCTGGTGTTACGCATCACGTTTGAGCTTCTCGAGAACCAATGAGGTCCATTCTGGTGTTACGCATCACGATTGAGCTTCTGAAGAACCAATGAGGTTCATTCAGGTGTTACGGAGCACGATTGAACAATCGAGAACCAATGAGGTCCATTCTGGTGTTACGCATCACGTTTGAGCCTCTCGAGAACCAATGAGGTCCATTCTGGTGTTACGCATCACGATTGAGCTTCTGAAGAACCAATGAGGTTCATTCTGGTGTTACGGAGCACGATTGAACAATCGAGAACCAATGAGGTTCATTCTGGTGTTACGCATCACGACTGAGCTTCTCGAGAACCAATGAGGTTCATTCTGGTGTTACGCATCATGTTTGAGCTTCTCGAGAACCAATGAGGTTCATTCTGGTGTTACGCAAAACGTTTGAGCTTCTCGAGAACCAATGAGGTTCATTCTGGTGTTACGCATCACGTTTGAGCTTCTCGAGAACCAATGAGGTTCATTCTGGTGTTACGCATCACGTTTGAGCTTCTCGAGAACCAATGAGGTTCATTCTGGTGTTACGCATCACGATTGAGCTTCTCGAGAACCAATGAGGTTCATTCTGGTGTTACGCATCACGTTTGAGCTTCTCGAGAACCAATGAGGTCCATTCTGGTGTTACGCATCACGATTGAGCTTCTGAAGAACCAATGAGGTTCATTCAGGTGTTACGGAGCACGATTGAACAATCGAGAACCAATGAGGTCCATTCTGGTGTTACGCATCACGTTTGAGCCTCTCGAGAACCAATGAGGTCCATTCTGGTGTTACGCATCACGATTGAGCTTCTGAAGAACCAATGAGGTTCATTCTGGTGTTACGGAGCACGATTGAACAATCGAGAACCAATGAGGTTCATTCTGGTGTTACGCATCACGACTGAGCTTCTCGAGAACCAATGAGGTTCATTCTGGTGTTACGCATCATGTTTGAGCTTCTCGAGAACCAATGAGGTTCATTCTGGTGTTACGCAAAACGTTTGAGCTTCTCGAGAACCAATGAGGTTCATTCTGGTGTTACGCATCACGTTTGAGCTTCTCGAGAACCAATGAGGTTCATTCTGGTGTTACGCATCACGTTTGAGCTTCTCGAGAACCAATGAGGTCCATTCTGGTGTTACGCATCACGTTTGAGCTTCTCAAGAACCAATGAGGTTCATTCTGGTGTTACGCATCACGATTGAGCTTCTCGAGAACCAATGAGGTTCATTCTGGTGTTACGCATCACGATTGAGCTTCTCGAGAACCAATGAGGTTCATTCTGGTGTTACGCATCACGTTTGAGCTTCTCGAGAACCAATGAGGTTCATTCTGGTGTTACGCATCACGATTGAGCTTCTCGAGAGCCAATGAGGTTCATTCTGGTGTTACGCATCACGATTGAGCTTCTCGAGAACCAATGAGGTTCATTCTGGTGTTACGCATCACGTTTGAGCTTCTCGAGAACCAATGAGGTCCATTCTGGTGTTACGCATCACGATTGAGCTTCTGAAGAACCAATGAGGTTCATTCAGGTGTTACGGAGCACGATTGAACAATCGAGAACCAATGAGGTCCATTCTGGTGTTACGCATCACGTTTGAGCCTCTCGAGAACCAATGAGGTCCATTCTGGTGTTACGCATCACGATTGAGCTTCTGAAGAACCAATGAGGTTCATTCTGGTGTTACGGAGCACGATTGAACAATCGAGAACCAATGAGGTTCATTCTGGTGTTACGCATCACGACTGAGCTTCTCGAGAACCAATGAGGTTCATTCTGGTGTTACGCATCACGTTTGAGCTTCTCAAGAACCAATGAGGTTCATTCTGGTGTTACGCATCACGATTGAGCTTCTCGAGAGCCAATGAGGTTCATTCTGGTGTTACGCATCACGTTTGAGCTTCTCGAGAACCAATGAGGTTCATTCTGGTGTTACGCATCACGTTTGAGCTTCTCGAGAACCAATGAGGTTCATTCTGGTGTTACGCATCACGATTGAGCTTCTCGAGAGCCAATGAGGTTCATTCTGGTGTTACGCATCACGACTGAGCTTCTCGAGAACCAATGAGGCTCATTCTGGTGTTACGCATCACGTTTGAGCTTCTCGAGAACCAATGAGGTTCATTCTGGTGTTACGCATCACGATTGAGCTTCTCGAGAGCCAATGAGGTTCATTCTGGTGTTACGCATCACGTTTGAGCTTCTCGAGAACCAATGAGGTTCATTCTGGTGTTACGCAGCACGATTGAGCTTCTCGAGAACCAATGAGGTTCATTATGGTGTTACGCAGCACGATTGAGCTTCTCGAGAACCAATGAGGTTCATTATGGTGTTACGCAGCACGATTGAGCTTCTCGAGAACCAATGAGGCTCATTCTGGTGTTACGCATCACCATTGAGCTTCTCAAGAACCAATGAGGTTCATTCTGGTGTTACGCATCACCATTGAGCTTCTCGAGAACCAATGAGGTTCATTATGGTGTTACGCAGCACGATTGAGCTTCTCGAGAACCAATGAGGTTCATTCTGGTGTTACGCTACAAGGTGAGTAATTAATTAAAGAATTTTCCTTTTTGGCTGAACTTTCCCTATAAGAAGACTTGGACTATAGTTCACGAGTTGAGTGAACCACTTGTATTAATTGTTAAGATGAGACTACTAATGCTGAAATTGTGTACACGTCGTGTAACGATGCTTATGCTAGAGTCTGAATCTATCTCGTATGTCATTTCCTGATCACAACCCTATTTCCCGTTCGTTTCTATAAACGCAAAAACCCTTAAAATAAATATAGATGCTACTCTTGAACTGACAGTTATTTATATCCTGTTATTAATATATTTTTGCAGCTTTGGATTGCATCCTCTTTCATGGACTAATTTAACTATTGCCTAATCAGCATTTATGCACACCTTTTTCTTTGTTCAGCATCGGTCATGTTCATGTGAAAAAGGCACAAGCACTGGACTGTGAGAGAAGCATTTGCATTAAATCTTTGAATTGTGAGATTATTGTGAAGTAGATTTTTTTTTGAACTTGTGATGTACAGAGTAACAGTATTATATTTGATCAAAATGATTTATGCTTTTGATTAAAACTTTTCTTGACTGGTAACATTGTGCATTCATTTTAAAGACGTTTTAAAGCTTGTCAGTGTTTCTCAGTAAGTGGAACTTTCTAGAGAAGAAGTAAAACTCTTGAATCTGCTCAACACAAGGACCAGCCCAAATTATAGGGTTTGCAAACCTCAAAGTTATATTTGTTGCTTTTAACTCCGTGCACGTTTACTCAAAATAGACATTTTCCATGCAATAGGAAGCAATATGAAATATGGTGTGTGTTAATCTTTAATCACTGTAGAAATGATTTCAGATGCAGCTGTAGAGTTTTATGCTGTTACCCACAAGGCTGATGTTGGTTCCTCATTTGTTATTTCGAGCTCTTTGCATATATAAAGGAAGGTTTTTTTTAGTCTTCTGAGTATTAAGATAACAGATTAACTGATAACAGACAAAATCGCTTCCTTGTTTTTGAGAATTTAAGCCATCTTTTTGAAATGCTGTCAAATCTACACGGAAGGCGACAACCTTTATAATAGAGTTTAAAAAGTACTATAGTGGTACCGTAGTGACGGATGTTTTGATATTTACTATGGCACTGAATGACAACCATATATGAGTATTGCTGGGATATTGTAATCATGTTCTTGTTATTATTGCAGCATTTGTTTGAGCCTTAAATTTTGTTTCAAATCCTTTAAAACACATTAAAATGGAATAAGTCCTAAAAAAGGCCTATGTTATGTGATAAAATAACCTAGAAAGTACTAAAGCTTTTAAACATTTTGTATTGGTCTGACCCTGGTCCTTTGTCTCACGGGTATCTGTGGCAATAGCCAACAATACATTGTATTGGTCAAAATGATCACTTTTTTCTTTCATGCAAAATCATTATGATATTGAGATCATGCTCCATAAAGGTTTTCCTACTGTAAATATATCAACAATTTATTATTAGTAGTAATATGCATTGCTAGCCTATAGGACTTAATTTGGACCCTCAGATTCCAGATTTGTAAATACCCTTGTCAAAAAATCCTAAAGGATTCCTATAAGAAATTTGTACAGGGTTTCATGTAGAAATTCTGTCATATTTTGGAAGTGGATTCCGTTACAAATTGTCTTATAGGATATTTATGTCTTGTCCTAAACGATTCTCTCTCTCTCTCTCTCTCTCTCTCTCTCTCTCTCTCTCTCTCTCTCTCTCTCTCTCTCTCTCTCTCTCTCTCTCTCTCTCTCTCTCTCTCTCTCTCTCTCTCTCTCTCTCTCTCTCTCTCTCTCTCTCACACACTCTAAAAAGTAATTATTTATTTATTTGAATAAAGAGTAATAATAAAAATATCACAGGACAAAGTGAAATTCCATTACATAAAATTTCCAATAGGATTAGTATTTCGGCCCAGCCCAATTGTCCTATCCTAACAAACCATCTACATAATCGGAAAGCTTATTTATTCAGCTTTCAGATGTTGTCTAAACCTCAGTGTCATAAAATTGACCATTATGATTGGTTTTGTAGCCAGGTTCACATTAAAATCTACGTTGTACGTCAGCTCGTCCTGTGTGAACGTGCCCTACGCTCCTCCTCAGACTCCGCCCTCCGTTCCCGATTGGAGACTTAAAACAAGAGACAGTCACGAGTGAAGCTGGAACCATTCATATTTCGTGAGTAATTCTTCATAAAGATTTACTGAATAAGTAAGTACTATTTATGTCCAGATTATATGAACGCGTGCCTTTCTACATATAAACAGCTTCCGAATGTACTTTATCTGTGTTTGACGTTGTCTTGCGCAAAGTCATGGTTCCTCTTTTTAGTTCTGTTCCCAGAAATATGAACAAAATCTGTCACGATCATTCTTCTAATTAATATAAACGTCTAGCTTGTTAGAGCTCGCCAATGTATTTAACATTGCATGTATTTAACTTAAAGTTTTGTGTAAGTCACCATGGTAACCAGCACTAACATAAACATGCCGTGGTAATGTGCTTTAACTTTAATGGACATGTTAACATTAGTACTAATGGCGATACTAAATGTACAATGATACTAAAATACATGTAAAAAGATGGTGGTAAAACTGTACTTTTGGTTTTGTAAGAATATTTTTTGATGTTAAATGAAATTATATAAACTATTCTTTATTTTGTTGTTGTTTATTTTATGTATTGTCTTGTTTTTTTATTTGTGTGTGTGTGTATGTATGTATATATATATATATATATATATATATATATATATATATATATATTTATATATATATATATATATATATATATATATATATATATATATATATATATATATATATATATATATATATATATATATATATATATACATACATACATACATGCACACGCGCGCGCACGCACACACACACACACACACACACACACACACACACACACACACACACACACCGATCAGGCATAACATTAAGATCACCTTCCTAATATTCTGTTGGTCCCACTTTTGGTCCCTGCTATGCCGCCCCATACGCAACAAACTGAGCTGCTCTGTGTATTCTGACAGCTTTCTATCAGAGCCAGCATTAACTTCTGGAGCAGTTTGAGCTCCAGTAGCTCGTCTGTTTGATCGGACCCCACGGGCCAGCCTTTGCTCCCCACGTGCATCAATGAGCCTTGGCCGCCCATGACCCTGTGGCCGGTTCTCCACTGTTCCTTCCTTGGAGCACTTTTGATAGATACTGACCACTGCAGGCCGGGAACAGCCCACAAGAGCTGCAGTTTTGGAGATGCTCTGACCCAGTCGTCTAGCCGTCACAATCTGGCCCTTGTCAAACTCACTCAAATCCTTACGCTTGCCCATTTCTCCTGCTTCACACACGTCAACTCTGAGGACAAAATGTTCACTTGCTGCCTAATATATCCCACCCACTAACAGGAGATGAAGAGATCATCAGTGTTATTCACTTCACCTGTCAGTGCTCATAATGTTATGCCTGATTGGTGTATATATGTGTGTGTGTTTATAAATAATATAAATACCATAGTATTTCCTTTTACTGAACCGTAGTATCAACACAAATGTAATATTCACATATCACACACCACGGTATTACCATAATGCGCCCAAGATATTAAAGAATAATGCCAATAATTTTTATTTAGTAAGTAATTTTTATAGTTACTATTTCATCGTGCCTGCCTCTGTTTCCCGGTGAAGTGAAAAATCATGTACATTAAAGGTCCTGTTTCAGTGGAAAGGTCTACACACACACACACACACACACACACACACACACACACACACACACACACACACACACACACACACACACACACACACACACACACACACACACACACACACACACACACACACACACACACACACACACTCTCTCAGTGTAGTGTTTCCTGAAGTGGATGATTATTATGGATAATGAGTTGTTCAGGATAAAGTATATCTTTGTTCAAAAAAATTGCCTCTCATCATTGAAATTACCTTTTAAAATTAGACTGTAGCTCGGCTTCATTTCCATTTAAATTGCCTCCGCTCATGTAACATCAGTTGTGGAGCTGGATGCTAAATGTCCCACGTTCCCGTCACTGCAGGTCCAGCGTGTCACCTTCTCCAGGGATGGGCGAGATTGGACGTCGAACGTGTCTTCTGCTGGTGTTTGGCATCTCGTCTGTTTTCGGCCGTCCCTCTTCTCTTCTCACACATCTCCCGTTTTTTTCCGTGTGGAACGCGCCGACAGAGCGTTGCACGTCTCAATTTGGGGTCGAGCTGGACTTGAGCGTCTTTGACATCGTGCACAACCGCGACCAGGCCTTTATGGGCGACAACATCACCATTTTCTACTCGGATAAGTTGGGAGAGTATCCTTACTATGCCCGTTACAGTAAACCAGTGTATGGAGGTGTTCCTCAGAACGGCAGCCTAAAACAGCACCTTTGGAAGGCCTATGGCGACCTGCGGGCTGACATCCCAAATCGTGACTTTCATGGGCTGGCTGTCGTCGATTGGGAAAAGTGGAGGCCGCTGTGGGAACGTAACTGGGACACTAAAGCAGTGTACTGGAAGGGCTCCAAATCCTTAGTGAAAGCCAAACATCCTAACTGGAATCCAGGTCAGATAGAAACGGAAGCTGTGCGGGAATTCGAGGATGCTTCGCGGGCCTTTATGGAGGAGACTTTAAAACTGGGCCGGAGAGAGCGTCCTGGAGGATTATGGGGGTTTTACGGCTTCCCCGGTTGCTATAATTATCAGTACAAGAAGAACGGGACGTATACGGGTGAGTGTCCGGCTCTGGAGATGAAGAGGAACGATAAACTGGCCTGGCTGTGGAACGTCAGCTCGGCCTTGTATCCTGATATCTATCTGGATCTGGGGCTCCGGGGCCGCGGTCAGGATATCCTAATGTACAGCCGGCATCGAATTCTGGAGGCCATGAGGGTGAGAGAACAGAGCTCACACCAACCACCGCCTGTCTTCCCCTACGCCAGGATCGCCTACACTTACTCAATGGTGTTCCTCTCACAGGTCAGCACAGATAACGTTGATCTACCAATAAAATTAAAGGAACTGTATGTAAGAAATGTATTTCAATTCATCTTAAAATGGTCCTGATACTAAACATTAAGAAATCATGTTAATTTCAAATACTTCTATCACTGACAAGAAAGTTGTTGTTGCAGCCCTCAACTGATGTTGACGTGTTGAAGCTCCGCCCTCCACCTACCGACCAATCACGAAGTCAGTAGTGTTTGGGTTGCCAGATCTGCTCTAGTTACCACAGCTGCAGATCTAGAAACGTTCTGCTGATCCTGCAGCCAATCTGGCAACCTCGAGTCAGGGGGAGGGGGAGGGGGATACACCGCTCTACAGTCATTTGAAAGTGATTGCAGTACCAGTTTTGGCCACAATCTTACATACACTTCCTTTAAAGGGTTAAAAGACGTAATTGATGTTTATATGTCATTGGTTTGTGTTTTCAGGAGGACTTAGTGCACACTATTGGTGAGAGCGTCGCTCTGGGAGCTTCTGGTATTGTGCTGTGGGGCGATGGAAACTACTCCAAAACGAAGGTGGGAATGATTAAAAGGGATAGTTCACCTAAATATTAAAATTCTGTCATTAATTCCTCACCCTCACGTCGTTCCAAAACTCATTCATTTTTTGAACACAAATGAAGATATTTTTAATGGGAGAGATTTCTGTCTCTCCATTGACAAGCTACGCAATTACCACTCTTAGATTTAGCTCAGAGGTTAGACTGCATGATTTGCAAACTCGTCGAATCACTGCTGTCTTCACACTGCATGACTATCTGGGCCAGCGTTCAGTCACTGCTGTGTTCACACCATAGACTGTAAAAAAATATGGAGGTAGCGTCCCTGACGTCACCCGTAGGATTCTGAAGAGCCGTTCTGAAGCGTAAAGTAGAGTCGAGCTGGCCGTCGCCATCTTGGCAGCGCATCACTCCCGGATAACAGAAAATGGGCAAAAAGGCGGGACGTGGGCGGAGCTTAGATGAGGCGATGACTAACAGACAGCGGCTAAATGGCTATCCACCTGTCACTCAAAGTAACCACGCCCTTAATTATGCAGAACTTTAAGGCTTTATATAATGTAACCGCATGAGTTATAAAAAAAAATTCACCCCCTCACAGTCGTCATGGAGGTCAAAATTAGCCGTATAGGCCAAAACCACAATTTGTACTAGACTATAAACATGTTTTATTCTGCTGTAAAGTTGGGCATTTTAACATGGGCTCAATGAGAACTACGTTTCACAATCAAACACACACGAGAAGTGACAAGGAAACAACGCGAGATCACACGTGCGTCATATAGACTGCAGAAACATTGCGATCCAAAATGTCTGTGCGCTGATTTGCAGCGAAAAGGAGAAAAAGAAAAACGATAATGGCGGAGGAAATGGTTGGGGAGACACAGGGAGCAAGGATCGTGTTCTGCAAATAGATTTTGCAATGTGCAGCTGTTGTAAGCAAATGTTTGTGTAATATAATTGTAAATATATCTAATAAAATACTGATATTCTGGTCTATATCTCCGCCCTGAACCTCCCGCTGCTCTGTATCTTGCTCTCTCATTGGCTGTAGGTTTTTTTTAGGATTTAGAATTTCTGACAGGTCAAGTATAGTCAAGTCATCTTTATTTATATAGCGCTTTTTACAAGTCTAATTGTTTAAAAGCAGCTTCACAGTGTTAACAGGAAAATAATGCAACAGATTTTGATTCGGCAGTACAGCCGCTCTGGAGAAAACGGTAATGTTATCAGCTCAGTTTAGTTATCATATAGTGTTAATGCAGGTATATCGTTAATATAGTTTAAGTTTAAGTGTCCCCAACTAAGCAAGCCAAAAGCCAAAGGCGACTCATCGTTGATTATCTCTGATCGCGTCTTTGATCATTCAAACTGTGTGATTGTCACTCACGTGCACAAGCACCGATTTGCTTATTATTTCAGGAATTTGTTGGCGATTTCGCAAAACCTGTCAGTGGAGTTAAAATCAGGGCTAAAATCGGGCATTGTGAAATCGGCATTAGATGAAGCTCTTAGATTTCATCAAAAAGATCTTCATTTGTGTTCTGAAGATGAATAAAAGTCTTATGGGTTTGAAACGACATCAGCATGAGTAAATAATGAATTTTTATTTTAAGGTGAACTATCCCTTTAAGCCGAATCCTGATTTCAAGATTTGAATTACAGCCAGTGACAGAAGAAAATGCAAACATGACCCAGAGGTTTTCTGCTAAAGAAAAAAATCTATTTATAAAGTTCTTTCGCGGAACCAAAAATGGCTAATCGCTGTGAAACGCCCCTTTTGGGACCGGTGTAGATTCTGCTGTACAGGTGCCGTCACACTTGACTTGCCCTCTTCACTCGTATTATATAACCTCATGAGAGCCATACGCAAGCATTCATGTCAAGCGGTAATTAAAGGGGTACTTCAGCGCTGGGAAGATGAATCTGTATTTAAACTGGGTCATCAATGCAGTAGAAATGTGAAATTATTTTTTAATTTGGTGTCTTCTAGACTGAGAAAAGACAGAAAATGTATTTTTGTCCCATGGGGATGAAAGACTACAATTCCCAGAATGCTTCGCTGCCCTGTGAGGCCACTCCCAAAGCCACCAACTTGATTACTGTGACTGAGTTAGAGAAGACAGAAGACACTACAATTAAAAACTGAACGTGTGTGTTCGATATAATGAGTGAGTCACCGTGCGAGTATCACAGCACTGAGCACTAACTGCAGGAGTGATGAGAGCTGAGGTAATCACGACTACACTCGCGGCATACATTCACAACACGAGTTCAGTCTGGCGCGTTTCAGTTCATGCCTTTGCAAGCTTAACTTTCATAGAAATTAATTTGAGAAGTTAGAAGACTTACATTGCTCACCATAGCTCCGTTTAAATGAGTGCCTGTAGCTGAGCTGAGCTGTGAGTGTGATCTCCATCCCCATGAGCGAATTCAAAACATGCGGAAATGGCTCCCTCTGCTGGCTGTAGTCTTTAGCCTTTGGGCAAACATTCCTCCTATGATGCAAATATCGCCAATTTGCATCATAGGAGGAATTTTTCCAGAAATAAAATGCATAAATCTCTTGTCTCAGGGGGATATGAGGGGGGAAAGCACAATCATTTGAATATACTCCTGGGTTTCTACTGATACAAAGCCATATGCTAATCGCTGAAGTAACCCTTTAACAGTATCCATATTCACTTGTATTTTCAGTAGTCAAACATTAAATGATTTTGTGAAGTTGACATTCTATGTTGTAACATGCTTTACTTCATCTAAAACAATTTTAAACAGCATTTTGTTTGCTTGTTGTTTTATAATTATTATGTAAATATGAACTGAATATAAATTATATAGAAAATATTAATGATATAAATGATTAATTTATATAATTTAAATTCAATAATTAAACATACCTTTTGAATTGAATTATTGAATTAATAAATTATATATAATTATTAGTTACTTTAAAGGGTCATGAAACTCTAAAACAAATATTCTGAGATTTTAACAGAAGTGTGTGTGTTGAACATCATGGAAGTCAATGTTACCATCTGTTAGTTTTGAATGTGGGAGAAAACTAGTTAATTTTAAATCGTTTTGCTCTATTTTCAACTTCCGGTTTTAAATTCGTCTTCATGTCCGTCATCGGCGGTGACGTTTTCTCATACTATAGTACGGCGATGACTCATTAGTGTCTCATAATTATTCATGAGACTGCGTGTCTTTATCCTATGAGAAGAAACTAGTGAAATAATGGAAAATAACCATACCTAAGAATTCATCTAATTTTTAACCTAAATTATTGATGTTGATAAGCTAGAGCTCAAGGTACACTCTCAAAAATAAAGTTTCCATAAGAGATTTTCACAGTGGTGCCATAGAAAAAAAATTTTTTGGTTCTCGAAAGAAGCTTTCAGTGAAAAGTTCTTAAAATAACGTTTGTCTTAATAATCTGAAGAACCTTTTTCTACTTTAAATAATCTTTAGTGCATTTGAAAGGTTCTTTATGGAATCATCAATGCCAAGATCCTTTATTTTTAAGACTCACTTAAGCCTCGTTTCCACCGCGGGAACTTTCCCCAGGAACTAGGGACTTTGGGATTGTACTCGGTGTGTTAATGAAGTTAATGTAACGAAATAAACTAAATGAAGATCTGGGTAAATATTTCCTGCTCACGTGGTGGGACTGGGGGGCTGATTGGTTGAGCTCATGCAGCATTTTGATTGGCTGACTCAACTCAGCATTTTATTTCAACCACAGTTTTTAAAAGTCTGATGTGGTGCGTGCAGTAAAGAGTCGTTTGCTATTCGAATCAACAATGAAGTTACGACCGATGGACCGACGACGAGGTTCAGGCTTTATTAAGCTTGTATGCGAAGGACGAAATCCAGCAGAACTGGAAAGCCGTGTGTAGTCCTACGTCACTGGACTAATGTTCACGATACTTTAGACTGTGGCAGGTCTGGAGGAAAAAGTTCCTGGGATAACACTTTAAAAAAAAACATTTTTATATCGCGCTTTTACAATGACGATTGTGTCAAAGCAGCTTCACAGTGTCAAACAGGACAATACTGCAACAAAATTAGATTTGACTGTACTGTTGTTCTGGAGAAAACAGTGATGTTATTAGCTTATTTTAATTTATCATAGAGCTAAGTAGTTAAATATGACCTAATAAATTCATTTTATTTGTATATTTAGTTGAATAACTTAGATTTATAATTAGTGTCCCCAACTGAGCAAGCCAAGCCAAAGGCGACCAAAGGAACCGAAACTCCATCAGGGCATGATGGAGAAAAATAAACCTTGGGAGAAACCAGACTCAGTTCTCCTCTGGTCTATTAACACACCGTCTATGATTATTATTCTGGCAACCTTACAGGTCAGAAATCATATTAGATAGGAATATTTGAAATTTCTGGGTATCACGCAAAAGACGGGTTCATTTAGGATGGGGCGTCGATTACACAAGAGTATATATATTTGAAAGATTGAAATTGTCGCGCCGGAGAAGGGTTTATTTAGGATGACGTGCCGGTGTAATCACTAACTGCATCCTCTCCATATTCCTTCTGTGCAGACAGCCTGTGAAGAGGTTCAGCAATACCTGGATGGGACTCTTGGCCATTATATCGTGAATGTGACCGAGGCCGCATTTCTCTGCAGCCGGACCGTGTGCTCGTCCCAGGGCCGATGTGTCAGAAAGGACTGGAGCGGCTCGGCCCATCTGCATCTGGACCCGGCTGAATGGACCATCATTCCCAGAGCAGGGCGGCCCGCTCCCATTACCGCAGGTCCGTCTTATGTAGCTCAGAGGAGGCTGAGGACGGCTGGAGATGAGGCGAGAGGATTCACGGACAAGTTTAGGTGCCAATGTTTCCCAGGCTGGGGAGGAGAACAGTGTCAGAAACCAGTGCCTGGAGAGACTTTCACATAACAGACATTAGACTAGAGACTGTAGTGTTAAAAGGGTTAGTTCACCCAAAAATGTAAATTCTGTCATTAATTCCTCCTGTGGTTGGCCAGCCGTCAGACCTCCGCTCATCTTCACACACAGATGAAGATATTAGTGTTGAAATCCGATGGCTCAGAAAGGCCTTCATTGACACCAATGTCATTTCCTCTCTCAAGACCCATAAAGGCACTAAAGACGTAGTTACAAAGCCCATCTCACTACAGCGGCTCTACAGTCATTTATGAAGACACGAGAAGTTTTTGTGCGCAAAAAAAACAACAAAATAATGACTTGTATAGTGATGGCTGATTTCAACACACGTCTTCCTGAAGCTTCGAACGGTTATGAATCAGTGAATCGATTCATGATTCGGATCGCCAAAGTCACATGACTTCAGCAGTTTGAAAAGCGATTCATGAATCGATTCACTGATTCATAACGGCTCCGAAGCTTCAGGAAGACGTGTTTTGAAATCGGACATCACTATATAAGTCGTTATTTCATTTTTTTGCATACAAAAACTATTCTCATCTCTTCATAAATGATTGTAGAGCCGCTGTAGTGAGATGGGCTTTGTAACGACGTCTTTAGTGCCTTTATGGGTCTTGAGAGAGGAAATGACATTGGTGTCAATGAAGGCCTTTCTGAGCCATCGGATTTCAACACTAATATCTTCATCTGTGTGTGAAGATGAGCGGAGGTCTGATGGCTGGCCAACCACAGGAGGAATTAGTGACAGAATTTACATTTTTAGGTGAACTAACGCTTTAAAGCTCAGGGCGGGTCACATGAAGTTAGCTGGGTTAACGAATGCAACTTGGCTTTCCAGAGTGACTGATTTAACAACCCAGACAGCAACATGGTGTCGGCCCACATCTGGAGCCTCATTTATAACCATTGCGAATGCACAAAACAGGCCCTGGAAGAGGTCTACGACACTTCCTACGCATAAGTTATGATTTATAAAATTTGGATCGGGTGCCAAACTGCTGAAATCACGTGACATTGGCGATCCGAATAATGAATCAATTCGCTGATTCATAACCGTTTGAATCTTTATTTGAGGATTGAAAACAAACCCGGAAGAGAAGACGATGCTGAATAAAGTCGTAGTTTTTGTTATTTTTGGACCCAAATGTATTTTGGATGCTTCAAGAGACTCTAATTAACCCACTGATGTCACATATGGACTACTGTGATGATGTTTTTATTCCCTTTCTGGACATGGACAGTATAGTGTGCATACACTTGCATACGCTCTCAGACTAAATATAAAATATCTTAAACTGTGTGTGAAGATGAACGGAGGTCTTACGGGTGTGGAACGACATTAGGGGGAGGAGTTAATGACAGACATTTCATTTTTGGGTGAACTAACCCTTTAAGGCCCCTCCACACCGGACGCATAACGAAAAAGCGAATATTTGCGTCTAAACCATTCACAGCAGCCGGCACTGCGAATTTGTGACGTCCTGGACATTTTAGAGCTCCAACATTTGCAGTGACAGCTGAGAAAACATGGACACTTCCTCGTCCAGAAAAGGCAGAAAAGGTTTTGGGTGCATCCAGTCTTAAAAGAACTGAGAGTCTGAAGGAGAGGACTAATCCTTGTAAAACTTTATCATAGCCGGTTCTGCGCTCACTTCCCAATGTCCGTTGGACGATTTGAGGAGCTCCTTCAGAGACTAACACACACTTCAGGGAACCGATCGATCCGGAGCAGATGTGTTTGCAGTTGAGTCACAATGTAAACATTCAGTGCCACAGTCGTAAAACAGAAAACACACACCAGACGGACACATTTAAAGCCAATGCGTGAATTCAGTGTGAATGGACCTTTAAACTCTGATATACACATTTAGATTAAATATGCCATTCTCACTTAAATTACATGAACTCATTATCCAGAAGTTACAACAATTATTGATATTTTAGTAAATAGAAATATTCGCTAGAATATGCAATGCTTTTGAACCCTTTTCCTGTGGCGTGCTGTGTTTTAATGTTTTAACTTCAGCGAGGATTGCTCGGCGTATGATAATACTTTCACTCGAATAATGATCAATAATGTGCAATAAAGCCTATCTGATTACATTAAAAATATAAAGCAATTAAACATACTATTTGGTCAGTAGAAAAAATGGAGAAAACCTTTTTCTGATATATATTTCATACTATTTTGATGTATTTATTCAAAAACAAGGCAAGGATAGGCTCCTGAACGATTTTTTACCCCATCCATATCTCATATTTTGGTAACATTTTACAATACGGTTTTATTAGTTAGTTAATGTAGTTAATGTATTAACTAACATAAACTAACCCAGAGCAGCTCATTTGGTACTGTGTTAGTTCATCTTTGTTAAAGTTAGTTAATAAAAATTCAGCTGTGCAGGTTAGTTCATAGTGCATTAACTAACAAGATTTTAATAATGCATTAGTAAATGCTAACAAAGGTAAATAAATGCTTTATAAGTGCAGTTCATTATTACTCATGTTGACTAATGTAGTTAACTAATGTTAACTAATGAAACTTATTGTAAACTGTTATCCATATTTTATATCTCAATGTCTTGTACCGTTAAACATATGTGGGTGATTATGCATATGCAAATGAAATGCAGATGTATAGTAAAACTAGGCGTTGTCAGCTCCATATGTGGATATTTCGGGGAGGAGACGGGTTGGAGATGCATTTACGCACAATCTGGGTTAATAAAGAGAATTTTTCATACGCATGGTTTTATAAATCTGAAAAAGTTTGTGTGTTCGTTTAGGATGAAATCTACAGAAAGTTTTATAAATGGCAATCCACATGTTCCAGATGTGGTCCGGATCTGGGCCGACACGGTTGCTGTCTGGGAAATGTACTTGACGAAGTGTATGCCAAATGACTATGTGCTTTGCTCGCTAAAGTTTACAAGAGAATGAAGAATGCAGTTTATTTTGAGTGTTTGTTGATCGAATGTTCAAACATACTTTGAGAATGCAAATGATCTACCTAATTAATATCAATCAAAAATCAAATAAATCATTGAAATCTATATGGAATAAACTATTGTCACATCAATATAGGTTTACATCTTTTCTTGTTTTCTTTTATGATTGCATGTTGTTATATGCTTTTGTTTTTTGCTATTGTTATGCATGCAGGTTTAAGAATTATTCAACTTACAAATTTAAAATACTAAAACAGAAAAGCCATTACTGGTTGCTGTGATTTTACCTTAGTAGATACTAGACTTACATTTCCTGATGGAAATACCAGTGTCTTTGAGGGAGAACAGGTCAAATCAGGTTTATTTTTGTTAGTCTGTAGTCATTGGTTATAATTATGCGAAAGAAATGCAACTGAAAATCAGCTGTTTGACACCACCTTAGAAGTGTAAAAGCAACTATAGATGAATAAATGCACGCAAGAAACAAGATGAAAAACAGATCATGGCAAAAATATCACAATTTAGCAAACATAACTTTGCAAATGCATTGCATGCATAACTTGTTAAAAATCAGTGAAACCAAAAATCGAATTAATGTTCTGTGGCTTTTATTCCAATTTTAGGAGCTCATACTAGATATACGTATTTAAAATGTACAGTCTGTCTTTTCTGGGAAACTCAACTTGCACCACTTGTACTCAGGTATATGCCAATTTTGTCCAAATGCTCCGCCCACTAATACCACCTGATCTCACTAGAAAATCATAGTTCGGCCTGTGATGTAGTTTAAATGCTATTGTTTTTGTTTTTTTTAATGAGATGAGGCCTTTGATATATTCTGAGCAAAGTTTCTGTTCCAGTATGAAATGCATCTGCGAAGGAAAGCGAGCTAATTGCAGAAAACGGAGGGGGTAAAAAAGAAACAACATTTGAGGAATATTTTGCAGCACTGCAAGCTTTATATAAAGGTAAGATTGCGGTTTTGTTGGATGTGCTGTCCATTAAGTCACTGAGAGAGAAAAGGAACACAAACTGTCTGCAATCATGCACTCTATAAGGCCACTAGAGGACAGCAGAAGCACACTATCAAGTGCACTGCGATCGCTCTGGTAAAACGGACCTTATTCAGATTATCTAGGTGTATTTCTCTTATAAAGAACAGTACTGTGGTGAGACCGTGGTACAGCGATGATATCGTATGGTAATACTATGATATTTTGAAATATACCGTGGTGTTTAGTACCCCAAGATGCTTCGAAGACTTCCATAGTACTAGCAGATTATTATCATTAGCCTGCTTTTTGTGAGTGTTGTGAACAGAAAACACATCTTTGCAATCATAGATGATAATGCTAATCAACTCTTGTCATTATTACATTATCTTTGTGAAAATCGAAATCGTTTTAAGTTGTTTGGTTTGACCTTGGTAGGGGTCAGAGAGACCTAGCACACTATTAAGGGTGTATTTCCCAGCTGAAATAGGCGACAGGAGATGCATCCAATCTGCAATTTGAGCAAAATCACTGAGTTATCATTCATCATGTGGGTTTCAAATCTCAGTAAATTGAACAAGGATGTATAAAAACTGATCCAGTCATTGAAAAACACATGGAAAGATTCAGTAACTCTTGACAATAAATTTGCATTTTTTTAACTGTAGTTAATTTAATATGAACTAACGATGCACGTTTATTAATCATGTTAATTTCAACATTTACTAATGCTATTTTAAGATCTAACATGAATATTTTTTATTAACTAACATTAAGAAAGGTTAATAAATGCAGTTAAAATATATTGCTCATTGTTTGTTTATGTTAGTTAATGCAATAACCAGTAATAACAAACCAGACCTTATTGTAAAATTGTATTGAATATTCAAAATATCAGAAACTGTTGAGACTTTTATGATCAAACCAGAGTCGGACAATGGTGGAGAGATATAAGAAGAAGAGATGACATGTAGAATGAGACAGAGGAGGAATTTATCAGTTAACGATCTTCAGTCATTGATAAGCATATGTATTCTGTCATGATAATAAATCGCTGGTGTGGGAACTGTTGTGAGATGAGCCAGAGAATATCTGCTGATGAAGAGAGAATAGGGATAGTTTAGTTTAATTACGGTTATAATATCTGCCGGTGAAGAGAGAACAGGGATAGTTTAGTTTAATTACGGTTATAATATCTGCCGGTGAAGAGAGAACAGGGATAGTTTAGTTTAATTACGGTTATAATATCTGCCGGTGAAGAGAGAACAGGGATAGTTTAGTTTAATTACGGTTATAATATCTGCAGATGAAGAGAGAACAGGGATAGTTTAGTTTAATTACGGTTATAATATCTGCCGGTGAAGAGAGAACAGGGATAGTTTAGTTTAATTACGGTTATAATATCTGCCGGTGAAGAGAGAACAGGGATAGTTTAGTTTAATTACGGTTATAATATCTGCTGATGAAGAGAGAACAGAGATAGTTTAGTTTAATTACGGTTATAATATCTGCCGGTGAAGAGAGAACAGGGATAGTTTAGTTTAATTACGGTTATAATATCTGCCGGTGAAGAGAGAACAGGGATAGTTTAGTTTAATTACGGTTATAATATCTGCTGATGAAGAGAGAACAGAGATAGTTTAGTTTAATTACGGTTATAATATCTGCCGGTGAAGAGAGAACAGGGATAGTTTAGTTTAATTACGGTTATAATATCTGCTGATGAAGAGAGAACAGGGATAGTTTAGTTTAATTACGGTTATAATATCTGCCGGTGAAGAGAGAACAGGGATAGTTTAGTTTAATTACGGTTATAATATCTGCTGATGAAGAGAGAACAGGGATAGTTTAGTTTAATTACGGTTATAATATCTGCTGATGAAGAGAGAACAGGGATAGTTTAGTTTAATTACGGTTATAATATCTGCCGGTGAAGAGAGAACAGGGATAGTTTAGTTTAATTACGGTTATAATATCTGCTGATGAAGAGAGAACAGGGATAGTTCAGTTTAATTACGGTTATAATATCTGCCGGTGAAGAGAGAACAGGGATAGTTTAGTTTAATTACGGTTATAATATCTGCCGATGAAGAGAGAACAGGGATAGTTTAGTTTAATTACGGTTATAATATCTGCCGGTGAAGAGAGAACAGGGATAGTTCAGTTTAATTACGGTTATAATATCTGCTGATGAAGAGAGAACAGGGATAGTTCAGTTTAATTACGGTTATAA
The DNA here is from genome assembly GCF_024679245.1 of Pseudorasbora parva. Taxonomy (NCBI): domain Eukaryota; kingdom Metazoa; phylum Chordata; class Actinopteri; order Cypriniformes; family Gobionidae; genus Pseudorasbora; species Pseudorasbora parva. The sequence continues at coordinate 45,023,313 of NC_090183.1, read as the reverse complement.
TATCTGCTGATGAAGAGAGAACAGGGATAGTTTAGTTTAATTACGGTTATAATATCTGCTGATGAAGAGAGAACAGGGATAGTTTAGTTTAATTACGGTTATAATATCTGATGATGAAGAGAGAACAGGGATAGTTTAGTTTAATTACGGTTATAATATCTGATGATGAAGAGAGAACAGGGATAGTTCAGTTTAATTACGGTTATAATATCTGATGATGAAGAGAGAACAGGGATAGTTTAGTTTAATTACGGTTATAATATCTGCCGGTGAAGAGAGAACAGGGATAGTTTAGTTTAATTACGGTTATAATATCTGCAGATGAAGAGAGAACAGGGATAGTTTAGTTTAATTACGGTTATAATATCTGCTGATGAAGAGAGAACAGGGATAGTTCAGTTTAATTACGGTTATAATATCTGCTGATGAAGAGAGAACAGGGATAGTTCAGTTTAATTACGGTTATAATATCTGCCGGTGAAGAGAGAACAGGGATAGTTCAGTTTAATTACGGTTATAATATCTGCTGATGAAGAGAGAACAGGGATAGTTTAGTTTAATTACGGTTATAATATCTGCTGATGAAGAGAGAACAGGGATAGTTTAGTTTAATTACGGTTATAATATCTGCCGGTGAAGAGAGAACAGGGATAGTTTAGTTTAATTACGGTTATAATATCTGCTGATGAAGAGAGAACAGGGATAGTTTAGTTTAATTACGGTTATAATATCTGCTGATGAAGAGAGAACAGGGATAGTTTAGTTTAATTACGGTTATAATATCTGCCGGTGAAGAGAGAACAGGGATAGTTTAGTTTAATTACGGTTATAATATCTGCAGATGAAGAGAGAACAGGGATAGTTTAGTTTAATTACGGTTATAATATCTGCTGATGAAGAGAGAACAGGGATAGTTTAGTTTAATTACGGTTATAATATCTGCTGATGAAGAGAGAACAGGGATAGTTTAGTTTAATTACGGTTATAATATCTGCTGATGAAGAGAGAACAGGGATAGTTCAGTTTAATTACGGTTATAATATCTGCTGATGAAGAGAGAACAGGGATAGTTTAGTTTAATTACGGTTATAATATCTGCTGATGAAGAGAGAACAGGGATAGTTCAGTTTAATTACGGTTATAATATCTGATGATGAAGAGAGAACAGGGATAGTTTAGTTTAATTACGGTTATAATATCTGCCGGTGAAGAGAGAACAGGGATAGTTTAGTTTAATTACGGTTATAATATCTGCTGATGAAGAGAGAACAGGGATAGTTCAGTTTAATTACGGTTATAATATCTGCCGGTGAAGAGAGAACAGGGATAGTTTAGTTTAATTACGGTTATAATATCTGCTGATGAAGAGAGAACAGGGATAGTTTAGTTTAATTACGGTTATAATATCTGCCAATGAAGAGAGAACAGGGATAGTTTAGTTTAATTACGGTTATAATATCTGCCAATGAAGAGAGAACAGGGATAGTTTAGTTTAATTACGGTTATAATATCTGCCGATGAAGAGAGAACAGGGATAGTTTAGTTTAATTACAGTTATAATATCTGCCGGTGAAGAGAGAACATTCTAAATGTTATAGAATGTTAGTTAGGATAGTTTAGTTTAATTACGGTTATAACTTATATTGTCATTGCTTTATGACATGCTATTGCATTTGTGTTCGTACTGTATCAATAAATGTGAAAGACGGACGACAGCTCAAACAACTCCCAAATGTGCTCGACTACAGCAACTCTTCCTCTTCTCCACATGTTCCCAGGGGCGGGTTTATGTACATTTTTGCGTTAGTGATGTCACTTACCCATGAAGAACCTTGTTGTAGTCCCAACCAGCCTTTTTTTGTAGTCCTTAAAAAGCAATTTCTGTAAAAATCTCTCTTTGCTTTGAACTGAGTGTCGTAACTTTGCAGATGCTGTTTATGTTCAAACAGCAACATTACACACTCACTAAAGTTAAAAGAGTTAAAGCATAATCAACCATCCCTTTAGGCAATTCAAACCCATCATGGTGACCAGTGTGCGCATATACTGTATATAAGTGTTTCAGAAAAAGGAAATGATCCATTATTTATTGGCTTAATATATGGGGTTGATAACGATTACATAAAAAATGAAGAAATATTGGAGAATGATACCGATATGGTGGCTGATCTATCATGCATCCCTACTAATTTGCTACATAGAGATGTGCAATACTGTGTATTTAATTAACTATTTAAATGTATTGTAAAATACATCTTTTCATTATGACTAGTTGACCAATTCCTGAATTAATGCTTTCAAGTTTCATCTAAACCAATGGACTATTTGGTTGTTGAGTGACTAGTTGACTAATCATCCATTGCAACCCATAATCATGTCTCTCTACTTAGTGTTTTATCGTCATTCTCATGTCAGACTGTTCCAAATGCCCTTTTCATGGTTGATTGCCAGTAGAAATCACATTAAACAGAACCTACAAAAATGGCCGGGTCACTGATTAAGAGAAGAGAAACTCTACATTTGGGTCATTCTGGTCGGTGGCGCCGGTGAGAGAATTACCAGCGCTCATGAGATAAGGTAAACAAAGGCCGTTAAATTTAGGCTCACTTCCATTCTCCCAGAACTGATTGCATTGACCCAAAGTCACACATTTAGACAGATAAGCAGCCACAGAGGGTGATAATAGACGTCCCATTGCAACTTTTGTGTTTTATCGGTCTCCAACCTGGAACAGCGTTCCCTCAAGACAGCTCGCCACCGTTTGAGAAACGTGGAGTCTAAAAAACCCCAAACATTTCTGAAGCTAGTGACATTCTGTTTACTGACACGTTTCATCTGCTCAGTTTTTGAAGGATGTGTACACTAACAAAAAGTTTGGAATAATTTGATCTCACCAAGGCTGCATTATTTGATTTAAATGCAGTACAAACAGTAAAAATGTGAAATATGATTACAATTTAAAAATAAAGCTGTAAGCAACAAGACCAAGCACAAAAAACATGATGCTATAGCATCAGACCATCTGCAATTAAAAACATTATAAGACCATTTTAGGATTGAAAGTGCAATCACTAGTTATTTGATTTAATGGTTTATCACTTTTGACCAATAGGTGGCGTTGTGACCCAAGTGATGTGTTGTGGTCAGACTGAGGTGTCAATGACACATGCAAGGTTTTGGTGTCAATATGCCAGAGCATTGCAGAGATACAGCCTTAAGAGTCATTTTGGCTTCATGCCTCAACTTTGTTGCAGTGCTATAAATGGTTTTGAGACGAAATCTTTAACATTTTGTCGGCACAGTCTTAAGATGGCCTGACTCCAATTTGGTGAAAATCGGACGAAGATTCTAGGAGGATTTTTTTGAAAAAGTAGGTTTTCAAAGAAAATCAAAATGGTGGACAGGACAGGAAGAATGGTGGACACATGGTGTGAGTGATAGGTAGGTTTAGGGGCAGTGTGTGTGTGTGTGTGTGTGTGTGTGTGTGTGTGTGTGTGTGTGTGTGTGTGTGTGTGTGTGATGGGTAGGTTTAGGGGTAGGGGCAGTGTGTGTGTGTATGTGTGATAGGTAGGTTTAGGGGTAGGGGCTGTGTGTGTGTGTGTGTGTGTGTGTGTGTGATGGGTAGGGGCAGTGTAGGTGGATAGAATAAAATGGCGTTGATAAACACGCTAAAAAGCGATTGTGTCTTGATACCACGCCAAAATGGAATACGAATTGCCGTATCGTACATACACCATTTCATGAGATCAGTCTGCATTATTATACATTATATTATAGCAGTTTAATGCAGTTACATTTTCATTTCGGGTGAGCTATACACAATACAGATTGTCACTATCCACACCCCAATAATGAAAGATAAGACACCCAAAGCTTCTGTTCCTCTCATCCATGTTTTTGGTGGTGTCCTGACCTGAGTCCCGTCCTCTGTCATGCTTTCCTCATCTCACTCAACGCTTTTTAATGAGCGGATCGTCACACACGGCCTCTGTCCTTCAGAAAGAGTGGGCGCACGGATTACACGCAGAGTGACTCTGTATTTGAGCAAGACCACCATAAGCTGGTGTGTGTGTGTGTGGGCATTCTGGCGCAATATGGCTGCTGTCTCATCATCCAGGTGATGCTACACATCAGTGGTGGTAGAGGAGATTCCCCCTTTCTATATGTAAAGCGCTTTGAGTACCCAGAAAAACGCTATATAAATGTAACTAATTATTATAATCATTATAATTATCCCATCGCTTCCCTTCCTCATCACCTTTAGGAGTTGAGTTCAGTGTTTTTGGGATGGCCATGGCCATGAGCGTGTGAAGATAGTTTGATGTTGTTGATTCCAATGTATCTTGTAATCGAGTATTTAATATTCACCTCCTGAATATTCTCCAGAAGACATAGGGATAGTTACCCCATAAATGAGCTTGTGATGTTGATCTGCTGACCATCCGAGATGTAGGTGTGTTTTTTTCTTCAGGAGAACACTAATGAAGATTTTTAACTCATCCGTTGCTCGTATAATGCATGTCAATGGGGTGTATTTCTATGAGAGTAAAAAACACACAGATATACGAATCCATATTAAACCCTGTGTCTCGAGGAGACACACTGATGTCTTAAAGGGGTGATGAATTGAGAAATCAACTTTCCCTTGAGCTTTTGATATATAAATCTTGACGTCATCATGTGGCGAAACTCCGTCTCTACAGCGTGTCTAATTCAGTAGTAAGTAGCCCCTGCGAAGAAGATAGCAAGATATTGCACTATTCCTGGTTGTGGAAGAACACAGTCGCTGCATAAGCTTCCTTCGGATCCTAATATAAGGAATGAGTGGTTGAACTTTTTTTTATGAAGTTCCAGCTCACGTGGGAAAGATATGTTCACTTCAGGTCACTGTAGGATCGTTTGTAAGCAAATCTCAGGTCACTGCTGGATTTGCAGACATATTGAGATTAAAACACAATGCTGTGCTTCTATATTGGATACAACAGGAATGGTGCAACACACTTATGTGAGTAAAACGTGTTTTTTATATGTAATAGTATCGCATTGTTACAGATCGTTTTGCTTATATGTACATGTCTAACAGAACATACCTATAGCACGCTGGACTCAGACAGGGCTCGCAAAGCCCAACATCCCAGGGCTGTGTTTTCTAGACGGGCTACCAAAACGTATAAGCCCGTCGGCAGGCCGCTGAATCTCGCAATATTCCTTTCTTGTTCTGCTATTCTCTCTCTGTTGACTTGACATTTGAAGGGCGCGCATGCGCATGTGTGTGTGCACGCGGTTAGCACTTATATCGAACGATCGTGCAGGCTATGTAATAAAAAAATAATAGTCTAATCAATCGCGGGTGGATGAGAAATAAATCATTGTGTTTGGTTGATAAAGACGTTTACGAGTCCTGTGGTCGAGAGAATCATTCCGGTGCTGCTTTCAAAATAATCCCTCCCTCATGTAAACTAAACTGGAGCTTAAGCTCATTAAATATGCAAATCTTATCCAATCCTAGCCATGGGCATTTACTTCCGAGTCTCCAGTGACGCCCATCAAAAACCAGCGTTTAGGAGACAGCCTCAAAACCAGTGTAGAAAATAGCCTTTTACTTATTAGTTATGTTTTTGAGTGTAAAAAACACAGAAACATCATTAGTTGACCTCAGACAACAGTATAAAATATAAAAAAGCCAGTTCATGACACCTTTTAATATGATGCATATATGTCTGGCATACTTTGACTGCATTTATTCATGGTATAGTTGATCATTTCCACCAATTTGGTGTCATTTCAATGTAATTTTTTTATTTAGATTGCTTAGAAACAGCATAAATCTTAAAACAATTACATTTATTCAGGTAAAAATGATGAACATGCATGCTTTAAATATCTAGCTGTGGAGTGTCGATTAGATCAAATGTATGAAATGGGATTTATTGATGATTAATATGTGTATTTTTAAACACATTCAGTTTATTAGTACTATTAAAGAAATCTTACCTGCTTTCCTGTTTCATTTATGCATCACATTAAGTTTATTACTTTATGTTAAAACTGTGCAGGTGGAAATTTTTTATGCAATTCAAAAACATAAATATTAAATTATGACTGTATCTAAACATTGCTGTAAACATTGACTGCAACGTTTTGTTTGGATGGGTTTTATGTATTGTTAAAAAAAGAATAGCTATAAAATAAGCACAAAAAAAGTTCTTATTTTCCAGGTTTAGGAGGCAATACATTTTTTGGGGAAACTACATAATTCATAAGCAGCATTTGCAGAACTAGAGTGCATCATTAGCTAAAAATTGTAAAAAAAGAGCACCAAATATTTAATAATCCAGTGCATTTGTTTTCCTCCAGACCAAAGTTGAACGCATCCCATTATAATTATGAACTGCATATTTTTGCATAAAAAACAAAACAAAAACATTTGGAATTACGAGTGTAGGTAGATACGACTTAATTTGACTGATCAGGCAGTTTTTGCCAAACAATTTTTTTTTCAAACCAACAATAATCGTAGAACTAAATTTTCAGAGATGCAAATATTTAATTGGGAGTTGCATCTACAATTGAATTGGATTTGAATTAGCTTTGTAAATAGTCACTCTGTTAAAACCTCAGAAAAGTGAAATGTTCCCATCTCTTACCTCACACACACACACACACACACACACACACACACACACACACACACACACACACACACACACACACACACACACAGGTGGGGTAAGTGCTTTCTATTAACTGTTGTTGATATTTCAAATCACCAAAACAAACATGCCCCTACCCGCGAATGGGTCAAGCTCCGCCCCACACATACGTAACCCAGGCAACGACTACAGCAGAATCAGTGTTACTAATCCAGGTAAAAAAAATTTTTTTTTGCGAAAATTCAAGGAAAGTCATCCCTTCTATCACAACCGTTCTCATGAACAACTCAATAGTACACGAGCACGAGTCCAACTAACAACATATTACAATTATGACCAGATTAGGGTTACATACACTCAACTAAAGGATTATTAGGAACACCTGTTGAATTTCTCATTAATGCAATTATCTAATCAGCCAATCACATGGCAGTTGCTTCAGCGCATTTAGGGGTGTGGTCCTGGTCAAGACAATCTCCTGAACTCCAAACTGAATGTCAGAATGGGAAAGAAAGGTGATTTAAGCAGTTTTGAGCGTGGCATGGTTGTTGGTGCCAGACGGGCCGGTCTGAGTATTTCACAATCTGCTCAGTTACTGGGATTTTCACACACAACCATTTCTAGAGTTTACAAAGAATGGTGTGAAAAGGGAAGAGCATCCAGTATGCAGCAGTCCTGTGGGAGAAAATGCCTTGTTGATGCTCGAGGTCAGAGGAGAATGGGCCGACTGATTCAAGCTGATAGAAGAGCAACTTTGACTGAAATAACCACTCGTTACAACTGAGGTATGCAGCAAAGCATTTGTGAAGCCACAACACGCATAACCTTGAGGCGGATGGGCTACAACAGCAGAAGACCCCACCGGGTACCACTCATCTCCACTACAAATAGGAAAAAGAGGCGACAATTTGCACAAGCTCACCAAAATTGGACAGAAGACTGGGAAATTTTTGTCTGGTCTGATGAGTCTCGATTTCTGTTGAGACATTCAGATGGTAGAGTCAGGATTTGGCGTAAACAGAATGAGAACATGGATCCATCATGTCTTGTTCCCACTGTGCAGGCTGGTGGTGGTGGTGTAATGGTGTGGGGGATGTTTTCTTGACACACTTTAGGCCCCTTAGTGCCAATTGGGCATCGTTTAAATGCCACGGCCTACCTGAGCATTGTTTCTGACCATGTCCATCCCTTTATGACCACCATGTCCCCATCCTCTGATGGCTACTTCCAGCAGGATAATGCACCATGTCACAAAGCTCAAATCATTTCAAATTGGTTTCTTGAACATGACAATGAGTTGACTGTACTAAAATGGCCGCCACAGTCCCCAGATCTCAACCCAATAGAGCATCTATGGGATGTGGTGGAACGGGAGCTTCATGTCCTGGATGTGCATCCCACAAATCTCCATCAACTGCAAGATGCTCTCCTATCAATATGGGCCAACATTTCTAAAGAATGCTTTCAGCACCTTGTTGAATCAATGCCACGTAGAATTAAGGCGAAAGGGGGTCAAATACAGTATTAGTATGGTGCTCCTAATAATCCTTTAGGTGAGTGTAGATGAAAAGAGTAAACAAACATATATTAGGAGTGTAGTATCTTACTTGTCGGACATGTTTTGTAAACTGACGCTTGAAACAGACAGTGAGGAGATGTAGATACTCCATATGGTGTGGAAATGAACGGGTCTTTATCATCGCTGAAGTGAGCCACAATACGATCGCAAATGGACAAACAAGTGAACATGACACACGAGCATATTCAAGCAAAAGCCAGCATATATTAGTTCTCAGCTAATCCGTCGTTTGTTACTGTAATGATAACATGCACTGAGCCTTTCTTCTCACCATCATTATTAGACACGCCCCTTACCTGCTGATTGGCTACAAGTTTGTTATTGCACTCGGCCTGAGTCTGTTTCGTAATAACACTTACCCCGCCTTTAATGACATCCGCAAAGGAAGAGCATGTGGGAGTGTTGGCGGCTTGGCTTCCGAGATGTCAGCACCACATTTGGACATTGGCTTTTCTACAAGAGAATTCTACAATCCATCTTTTTTTACAGTCAGTGATGCACAGCCATTGTCAGACGCACCATCAAACTTTGGTCAATCAGTCAACCAAGAAAATGTCTTATGTGCCAACCAATCAAAAGCACATGACGAAAATCAGTCAATTATACAATTAGCACATTATAGCGGACACATACTGACATAACAGCACATTTTTTACCTCTTGAGTCCCTTGTAGGCCTATTAGTATTTTTTGAAAACCTTGGTGTTTTTTAAAATTAATTTAAATAAGAATTTTACTGTGCATTCACGTAATCCAGTTCAGATGATTTTTGTATCTTTTATCATTTATTTGCAACACGTTTTGAATAAACATTTTTCTCTCTTTCTCTACGCTAATCTGGCTAATAAATTGGATGGCTCAGGAGCAGCGTGTTTGCTATCGCAGCCGAGTCGCTTCACCGCCCATCGGGGCACCCCGCCGCAGAATTGGAGTGACACCTGGTCACTTATTTGAAAGTGTGCTTTGATTGCTCTTGCAAAAATGGCAACCACACTTTTTTTATCTGCAATGAGGAGCGAGACTCACTAATCAACCTTCAGAATCTCTAACGTTGCTTATTTTCTGTGTGTATCCTGTTATTTGGCCCACTTGCTCTGTGTTTACAGGTGTTTTAGGGATGGTATATCAGTTTTCATCTCAATCATTCATAGATTTGATTTCTTTGCTTATTTATGGACTGCTTGAGCAATATGAGCTTGCATTTGGGGGTCAGGTTTATTATTGTTGACAACAGTTTGGAATGGGAATGTTAGCATATTGATTACTCCGTAATGATCATTATACACCGATCTGGCATAACGTTATGACTGAAAAACAGGTGAGTAACACTGATCTCTTCATCTCCTGTTAGTGGGTGGGATATATTAGGCAGCAAGTGAACATTTTGTCCTCAAAGTTGATGTGTTGGAAGCAGGAGAAATGGGCAAGCGTAAGGATTTGAGCGAGTTTGGCCAGATTGTGACGGCTAGACGACTGGGTCAGAGCATCTCCAAAACTGCAGCTCTTGTGGGCTGTTCCCGGTCTGCAGTGGTCAGTATCTATCAAAAGTGCTCCAAGGAAGGACCAGTGGAGAACCGGCCACAGGGTCATGGGCGGCCAAGGCTCATTGATGAACGTGGGGAGCGAAGGCTGGCCCGTGTGGTCCGATCAAACAGACGAGCTACTGGAGCTCAAACTGCTCCAGAAGTTAATGCTGGTTCTGATAGAAAGGTGTCAGAATACACAGAGCAGCTCAGTTTGTATGGGACGGCAGAGCCGCTGACCAGTCAGGGTGCCCATGTTGACCCCTGACCCCACCGAAAGCACCAACAGTGGCACGTGAGCATCAGACCTGGACCACGGAGCAATGGAAGAAGGTGGCCTGGTCTGAGGAATCACGTGTTCTTTTACATCACGTGGATGGCCGGGTGTGTGTGTGTGTGGGGCTTACCTGGGGAACACATGGCCCCAGGATGCACTATGGGAAGAAGGCGAGCCGGCGGAGGCAGTGTGATGCTTTGGCCAATTTTCTGCTGGGAAACCTTGGGTCCTCCATCCATGTGGATGTTACTTTGACACGCTCCACCTACCTAAGCATTGCTGAGACCATGTTCAGCCTTTCATGGAAACGGTATTCTGGTGGCTGTGGCTCTTCAAGCAGGATAATGCTCCTGACACAAAGCACAAATGCTTCAGGAATGGTTTGAGGAGCACAACAACCAGTTTGAGGCGTCGACTCGGCCTCCAAGTTCCCCAGATCTCGATCCAATCGAGTATCTGTGGGATGAGCTGAACAAACAAGTCCGATCCATGGAGGCCTCACACTCGCAACTTACAGGACTTAAATGATCTGCTGCTATCATCTTGGTGCCAGATACCACAGCACGCCTTCAGGGGTCTAGTGGAGTCCATGCCTTGACGGATCAGGGCTGTTTTGGCAGCAAAAGAGGGACCAACCGAATATTAGGAGTGTGGTCATAATGTTATGCCTAATCGGTGTATGCTTGAGGTCTGATATAATCTGAAGTTCAAACCTAATGCCCAGCGAACACAAACCACACACATATAAACAGCAGATTACCACTCTTTCCATTTGCACCTTTTTTCTGCACATAATTTTGTTATCCCAGTTACTGTCAAATTAAGCTGCCGCTCTTATCACTCAGCCCAATGCATTATGGGATATTCAGCATGACTTTCTTTTTAATGAACTTACAGACCTTATAAATGTGTGCATTTTTATTTGGAAGAGCAGTGAATGAAATGTATTTGTAAGCCGTTTGAGGCTGTACTGTATTAGTCATGCCTGAAGGCCGTTGGGGTTGAGTTATTGTTTTTATAAAACAATTATTATACAATAAAAACATTATAGTCACACATTTCCATTTTAATATTGTTTTACTATAGTCAGTTTATTAGGAGCCTATTTCCATTTCTTATATTTGGCATTAAGTGCCAATACAAAACCATATTTATCATATGAATGTAAATGGAAAATTCTGACTTTACATCTCACAATTATGAGTTTATATCACAATTCTAACTTTATAACTCACAATTATGAGTTTATATCACATAATTCTGACTTTATATTTCGCAATTATGAGTTTATATCACATAATTCTGACTTTATATTTCACAATTTTGAGTTTATATCACATAATTCTTACTTTATAACTCACAATTATGAGTTTATATCACATAATTCTGACTTTATAACTCACAATTATGAGTTTATATCACATAATTCTGACTTTATATTTCGCAATTATGAGTTTATATCACATAATTCTGACTTTATATTTCGCAATTATGAGTTTATATCACATAATTCTGACTTTATAACTCACAATTATGAGTTTATATCATATAATTCTTACTTTATATCTCACAATTATGAGTTTATATCACATAATTCTGACTTAATATCTCACAATTCTGAGAAAAGGTCAGAATTTTAAGATAAAAGGTCAAAATGACCTTTTAATTATCTTTTTATGCTGTGACACAATCATCCATAACTTCCACTGAAAAGAATTCGAGCCAAATACACAGAAATATAGGGTGTCAAAAGTGTACCTTTAGCTTGTCGCTGGGGCAGTGCCCTTAAAAGGACATCTTTGGACCTGTTTTACTCCTAAAAGGTGCATATTAGTACCTTTGAGTACAAATGCATACCTTAAGGCACTACTATGAACCTTTTTGTGGTAAAAATGGTACAACGTTGTTCTTTTAAGGGTACTGCCCCAGCGACAAGCTGTTGTACCCCTAAAGGTACAATTTTGACACCCTATTTTTCTGTGTGTAACATAGTTTGATTTGGCACATGACCTTTGACCTCAGCAATGAAAGATATGGGTAGTGTTTTCTCCTTTCTCGCAGGAGCCTATAATTTGTGATGATAATTGCTAGTTGTGTTTTAATATTTGCATTTCACATTCCCTTAAGCATCAAAACAGCCCATTTTTGGGTGGCACCCCCACCTGTTGAGAAGAACTGCTCTAAAGTACTGCGAGGAAAACCGAAAAATCCTGGTAAATGCTGCGGTTGAGACACTTTAGCCTCTTCAAACCTTCTCATATTCCTTCTCCTCATACACAGACATGACCACACATACACGTACAAAGTGGGGCACTATTATTAAGAATCTAGTAGTTGTTGGCTTCAGCAGAAATGTCAGCGTGTGTTGTAACCTTTACTCGAGCATGTTATCTGCCTCCATGGCAGTGCAACGGGAAAATGAAGGACGAAGACAACGCAATGGGATTTGAAAGGTCCCCATCAGCGTCTGGCCCCGAGGCGCTCTCCCTTTCACAGTTCAGCAATGCAGATACACCGTCTTACACACACACACACACGTGGCACCGTGGAGAGAGCTTCAGATATTGCTATCTGTCTCCGCACATCTTTATCTGGCCATGTAGGGCCGAACGGTCACTGTCAAGGAATTACGCGGCATTGGGGGACGTCGCTAAAGCAGCTTTGCTAAGCACATTTGCTCGGTCAGTGTTAAGTCTTACTGACGCTGTTTACTGCAGTCAACTAAATCAATAATCAAAAGGTGGACATGCTCACGGTTCGGTCACCCGGGAATGTACGCTGCATGGCTTAATGTGATTTACACGAGTAGGACATGTGCATCAACGTCCGTCCTTACTAACACAACACTTAGATCAGGGCTAGTGAAGGCTTCAGCTTCAGTCATAATGGGAGCAAACTAGTTTTGTGTGCGGCAACCTCCCCCAGTTTCTGTTGAAGCCAATACGGAAGTGACTTGAACTGCAATTCATCGAATGGCCACTAGGGCTCCAGAAGGAGCAGAATCTTATTGAGCCTCATGTTAAAATGCCCAACTTTACAGCAGAATAAAACATGTTTATAGTCTGGTACAAATTGTGGTTTTGGGCTATACGGCTAATTTTGCCCTTCATGAAGACTGTGAGCAGGGTGACGTTTTTAATAACTCATTTGTTTACATTATATAAACCCTTAAATTTCTGCATAATTAAAGGCGTGGCCACTTTGAGTGACAGCTGGATTGCTGTTTGCCTGCTGTCTGTTCAACATGACATCATAACTTTGCTTAAACATACACGCCACTTTATAAAGCTAAGTGGCGTGTGATCTGTTCACATTTTGAGTGATCTGCGTGAATGTTTACGCCGAAACGAACCACTGTGTGTGTGTGTGTGTGTGTGTATGTGTGTGAGATGGGTAGGTTTAGGGGTAGGGGCAGTGTGTGCGTGTGTGTGTGAAATGGGTAGGTTTAGGGGTAGGGGCAGTGTGTGCGTGTGTGTGTGAGATGGGTAGGTTTAGGGGTAGGGGCAGTGTGTGCGTGTGTGTGTGTGTGTGAGATGGGTAGGTTTAGGGGTAGGGGCAGTGTGTGCGTGTGTGTGTGAGATGGGTAGGGGCAGTGTGTGCGTGTGTGTGTAAGATGGGTAGGTTTAGGGGTAGGGGCAGTGTGTGCGTGTGTGTGTGAGATGGGTAGGGGCAGTGTGTGCGTGTGTGTGTAAGATGGGTAGGTTTAGGGGTAGGGGCAGTGTGTGCGTGTGCGTGTGTGTGTGTGTGAGATGGGTAGGTTTAGGGGTAGGGGCAGTGTGTGCGTGTGTGTGTGTGTGAGATGGGTAGGTTTAGGGGTAGGGGCAGTGTGTGCGTGTGTGTGTGTGTGAGATGGGTAGGTTTAGGGGTAGGGGCAGTGTGTGTGTGTGTGTGTGAGATGGGTAGGTTTAGGGGTAGGGGCAGTGTGTGCGTGTGTGTGTGTGTGAGATGGGTAGGTTTAGGGGTAGGGGCAGTGTGTGCGTGTGTGTGTGTGTGAGATGGGTAGGTTTAGGGGTAGGGGCAGTGTGTGCGTGTGTGTGTGTGTGAGATGGGTAGGTTTAGGGGTAGGGGCAGTGTGTGCATGTGTGTGTGTGTGAGATGGGTAGGTTTAGGGGTAGGGGCAGTGTGTGTGTGTGTGTGAGATGGGTAGGTTTAGGGGTAGGGGCAGTGTGTGCGTGTGTGTGTGTGTGAGATGGGTAGGTTTAGGGGTAGGGGCAGTGTGTGCGTGTGTGTGTGAGATGGGTAGGTTTAGGGGTAGGGGCAGTGTGTGTGTGTGTGTGTGTGAGATGGGTAGGTTTAGGGGTAGGGGCAGTGTGTGCGTGTGTGTGATGGGTAGGTTTAGGGGTAGGGGCAGTGTGTGTGTGTGTGTGTGTGTGAGATGGGTAGGTTTAGGGGTAGGGGCAGTGTGTGCGTGTGTGTGTGAGATGGGTAGGTTTAGGGGTAGGGGCAGTGTGTGTGTGTGTGTGTGTGAGATGGGTAGGTTTAGGGGTAGGGGCAGTGTGTGCGTGTGTGTGTGAAATGGGTAGGTTTAGGGGTAGGGGCAGTGTGTGCGTGTGTGTGTGAGATGGGTAGGTTTAGGGGTAGGGGCAGTGTGTGCGTGTGTGTGTGTGTGAGATGGGTAGGTTTAGGGGTAGGGGCAGTGTGTGCGTGTGTGTGTGTGTGAGATGGGTAGGTTTAGGGGTAGGGGCAGTGTGTGCGTGTGTGTGTGTGTGAGATGGGTAGGTTTAGGGGTAGGGGCAGTGTGTGCGTGTGTGTGTGTGTGAGATGGGTAGGTTTAGGGGTAGGGGCAGTGTGTGCGTGTGTGTGTGTGAGATGGGTAGGTTTAGGGGTAGGGGCAGTGTGTGCGTGTGTGTGTGTGTGAGATGGGTAGGTTTAGGGGTAGGGGCAGTGTGTGCGTGTGTGTGTGTGTGAGATGGGTAGGTTTAGGGGTAGGGGCAGTGTGTGCGTGTGTGTGTGTGTGAGATGGGTAGGTTTAGGGGTAGGGGCAGTGTGTGCGTGTGTGTGTGTGTGAGATGGGTAGGTTTAGGGGTAGGGGCAGTGTAGGGGGGTAGAATAAAACGGCTTTGATAAACACACTAAAAAACGATTATGCGTCTTGATAGCACGCCAAAATGGCTTACGAATTGGCATGTCATATACGCCATTTCATGAGATCAGTCTGGTCTGTTACTCATCGCATCACCTAAGCTCCACCCACGTCCCGCCTCTTTGCCCATTTTCTGTTATCCAGGCGTGATGCGCTGCCAAGATGGCGACGGCCAGCTCGACTTTACTTTACGCTTCAGAACGGCTCTTCAGAATCCTATGGGTGACGTCACGGACACTACCTCCAGGGCCGGCGTTTGCTATAGGTGAGCTAGGCGGTTGCCTAGGGCGACAATTGTGTTTGGGGCGCGAGCGCGCTCTAGTGCCGCCCATTACTTCCCATTAAGCATCGAATCGGAACAAGCGAAATACAACATAATGTTTATTAAACATGATCATCATAGGGCGCCCCCTCAGCCACACGTTTATTACTTATCAACCTGATTATTAGATTGAATTGATGGTGATTATTGATTATTAGTTCAGGCGTTAGGTCAGGCAAGTGCTCATCTTGCGCGTTCATCAAAAATGAGGCGTCTAAACCATAGTCTAAACACGCGGATGACGGAAAAAGAGAAAAAAAGAAAGCCCAGTATAGAGGTTAGTCTTCTTATCTCAGCCAATAAGTTGTCAAACAAAATAAAATTACTTAGTATCAATCTTATCAACTAATATTTATTTTATAAATATTATTAATATTGTCACTAAGCTATCACTTGCTAGTTTTCTACATAATTACTATACGAATTGCAAACATAACTTCACTGACAACAATCTACAATAACCTACATGGATGTCATTTAAATATCAAAAGTCCAGTTCGTTATAAATATGGATAACGTATGCATGTTATTTATGAAAAGTACAAACGCTCTCTACGTGGGCGTCGGAAGGAAACAAATACGGCCTCTCTGTTTTTTTTTTGTTTTTTTTTTACTGGAGCAGCCAAACGAAAGATGCCATATTATTTACATTAAAGACAAATATGCTGTGTTCACCAAACTCTCTACAGTGGCTGTAGTGTAGGGGTAAGACGCATGTCATCAAGTTTTTACGCATATCGATCAGAGGATTGAATCTGCCTTTTGCCACACTCGCTCTATTCCCTTTTCCCATCACATATCAGATCGGAAAGGCATTTATTTTCAATAAAAAGTGAGAAAATGTTTGAAAAGTGGAAATAAAGCGTTGAACGTGTTTAATAATAAGTGCTTCTCGGTTAGGGGTAGGCCTAGGAAAACAGACGTGTGCTGAATTAGAATAGAGACGATAAAAGTAAGTGGGGAGGGGTGGGGGCCGCAAAACTCCATCTCGCCTAGGGCAACCAAAGAGCTAGAGCCGGCCCTGACTACCTCCATATTTTTTTTTACAGTCTATGGTTGCATGTCATGATGTGGAAGTACTATGACACAATGTTTAGTACCTCTAGTGATTCTAGTGAGTTTAAATCACATAATTCTGACTTTATTCTTTAATTCTGAATTTTTGGAGGGTTGGGTGGTCCATTCAGGCTGATCATATTTTTTTTTTCTCGTTTTGTGAAAATTTGGAGGTAGTGACATTACAAGATAATAAAAAAGTGAAAATAAGTGCATCAAAGACAAACGGGCAAGGCTGAGGCATGCAGCGGGCCCTTGAAATTCTGGTGGCTAAACGTCAGAAGAAATGCATTTGTAACCAGTGGGATCTTCAGTTTTCAGTTTCGAGTGTTAATAAAGAAGCTCAGAGGATTTACAACATACATTTTATCTGGTTGGTGTCGTGTTGTTTTTGTTTTATTTATGTAATGAGCTCCCACATCTATTGAATCCTTTTTTTGTGTTTTATAAAGGGTTGTTTTGTCCTACATAAGACAAGTCCCCCCCCCCCCCCCCCTCAACACTTGAACGACCTCAGCGTACATTTGCATCCCTGAGTGGTTTCTGATATGTAATGATTCATGTACAGTCTGATGTTCTTTGTCTGTGTGTCAGTAAATCAAACCAGTGACTAAACGCTCAACTTCACATTCGAGAAGTGGGCGGTTACACTGAAGTCTCACAGCAGCCAATCACAGCAGTGGGCGTTTACAATGAAGTCTCACAGCAGCCAATCACAGCAGTGGGCGTTTACACTGAAGTCTCACAGCAGACACGCCCCTTTATACAGAGGGGGCTTCATTTTAGGCTTCATTTTGCTTTAAACAGCATATTCCACTACATACACACACATCATCCTCTTGTTGTCGTCTCAGATGCGGTCAGGATGTTTCTCCCTGTTCGGTCACACTTACCTGCACCCGCCGAGCATCTCACACACAATATTCCCTTTTTCTCTCTGCCATTTTCCTCGCGGTCTTCCCGTGTTTGTCCGAGCTTCACTTTATCAGCTGGGGAGGCCAGCTTAATCTGGCAACCCATCTTTTAATGCCTGCTCATAATTGAGACGTTTTTTTCTGAACAGGTGACATCTGTCAAGTGTGACGAATGGGTTGTTTCTCAGTCTTGCCGACTCTTTTAGCTTTCTCTGCTCTTTTCCCCCCAACATTATTAAGCCACCTCTGCAATTTTCTTTCAGCAGGGAAAAAAACAAAATGGGAAATTAATGAAGATGGTGCCTGTCACAGCAAGAGGGCTGGTTAATTGGTTGTTTCCTCTTTTGCTACAGATGGATGAAGTGTTTTACAGCTGTATCTAAGCGTCGTTTATGAACCTAAGCGCGAGTAAAACACTGATCCCTTACCAGAAGACCACCGAAAGGCCCGTTCAACAAGAATGAGAACTATAACAATCATGGGCGTCGGAAGCAAATAAAAAGTGGGTGGGTCCTCGATCTCAGATTTTTTTTTTTTTTTTAAAGTAGTAACGTTAGATGCCATTTACATTAAATACAAATATACCGCTGTTTACTGAACGATTGATTGGGCCAGACAAAATTACAGAAATCACTGAGTTATTAACCGGGGCTATAGAATTGCGGTAAGAGACGCATGGCATCAAGTTTTGACGCAAATTGATCAGAGGTTCGAATCCGCCTTTTGCCGACCTCGCTCTACTCCCTTTTCCCTTCACATATCAGATCAGAAAGGCATTTATTTAAAAAAAAAATGAAGAAAATGTGTGTGACTCATACTTAAAGTAGAGTCGAGCTGGCCGTCGCCATCTTGTGAGCGAGTCATCGCGTGTCACTCCCGGATAACAGGAAATGGGCAAAGAGGCGGGATGTGGGCGGAGCTTATGTGACGTAATGACTATAGACGGCGGCTAAATGGCTATCCACCTGTCACTCAAAGTAACCACGCCCTTAATTATGCAGAACTTTAAGGCTTTATATAACGTAAACGAATGAGTTATAAAAAAATTCACCCCCTCACAGTCGTCACGTAGGGCAAAATTAGCCGTATAGGCCAAAACCACAATTTGTATCAGACTATAAACATGTTTTTTTTCTGCTGTAAAGTTGGGAATTTTAACATGGGGCTCAATGAGATTCTGCTCCTTCTGGAGCCGCTCTAGTGGCCAGACGAGGAACTGCAGTTTAAGTCACTTCAGTATCGGCTTCAAGAGAGATTGCGGGAGGTTTCCGCTTGGTAGACACGTGCGTTTTCTGAATTGGAATGCTAGAACTAAGTCAATTTTGATAATTAATGCCATTTTTATTTGTACATCGCTTTATAGGAAGCCAGCCAATCTTTCACGCAGGCTGGTCACACAAGTTTTACATTAGTCTTATGTTGACGCATGTCTTTGGATTAGTTCTGGTACGGACAGAGTGTTAACTTTATTTGTTCAGGGTTAGATTAAAAACGGATGTGTTGCAGGCCTTTGGATTGCCATCAAGCTGAGATAAGGAGATTAAACAAATGTCATCCGCTGGCAGCCTCTTCTTGATCTGTAGCTGCGTTCAGATGACAGAAATGCTTTTGTAGGAAGCCCTTCGGATGCATTTGAACAGTCCGAAGGGACACGAGTGTGAATCGTTGTCCTGAATTGTGTGATTTTTTTCGAGTGCATGTGCGTCTCAGATTAGGCGTA
Source organism: Pseudorasbora parva (assembly GCF_024679245.1). NCBI lineage: Eukaryota > Metazoa > Chordata > Actinopteri > Cypriniformes > Gobionidae > Pseudorasbora > Pseudorasbora parva. Next base: position 45,004,187 of record NC_090183.1, on the reverse strand, counting down.
AAATGCTCTTTGTCGTCTCAAGGTCACTCCATCAGAGCTGCTCGCTAAAAATCTGCACCCCGCCAATCTTTCTCTGTCTGCTACGCTCTCCATCTTCAGAGTCTGTTTTTCTTCCTCCCTCTTTTCCATCACGTATCTTTTGTTCATTTTCCCCTCCTCCCCAAAGTGCAAGTGCTCTAAAGCAGAGAAGTCTGTGTGAAGCGCTGTGATTGGCTGCGCTGGGTGGCGGTGTTCACAATCGATTATGCCACGCCGGTCTCTGACTAACCGCTTCTGTGCGCCGCACTCTTCTTTTATACCTTCTGCCCTCCACCCCGCTCACCCAATCTGCTCTTTTCTATGGTCCTTTTCTCCCTCCTTCCCTCTTCCTGCTTTCTACTCTTTCTGTGCCGCACCGGCAATTCACATCTGGCAGAATCAACTGGTTTTTTTTTGTATCATTCGTCCATCCATTGTATCTTCCATCCATCCATCTGTCCATCCATTTATCCATCCATCCATCCATCCGTCCATCCATCCATCTATTCATCCATTTATCTGTCGATCCATCCATCGTATCATCCGTCCATCCATCGTATCATCCGTCCATCCATTATATTATCTGTCCATCCATCGTATCATCCATCCATTCATCCATCCATCGTATCATCCATCCATCCATTGTATTATCTGTCCATTCATCGTATCATCCATCCATCTATCCATCCATCCATCCACCCATTGTATTATCCGTCCATCCATCCATCCATCCATCCATCCATCCATCCATCCATCCATCCATCCATCCATCCATCCATCCATCCATCCATCCATCCATTCATCCATCATATTATCCATCCAGCCATTGTATTATCCGTCCATTCATCGTATTATCAATCATCCATCCATCCGTCCATCCATCGCATTATCTGTCCATCCATCGCATTATCCGTCCATCCATCGTATCATCCGTCCATCCATTGTATCATCCGTCCATCCATCGTATCATCCGTCCATCCATTGTATCATCCGTCCATCCATCGTATCATCTGTCCATTAATCGTATCAACCAACCATCCATCCATCCATCGCATTATCTGTCCATCCATCCATCCATCCGTCCATCCATTGTATCGTCCGTCCATTAATCGTATCATCCATCCATCCATCCATCCATCCATCCATCCATCCATCCATCCATCCATCCAGCCAATCATCCATTCATCGTATCATCCATCCATCGTATTATCCGTCCATCCATCGTATCATCCGTCCATTAATCGTATCATCCATCCATCCATCCAATCATCCATCCATCGTATCATCCGTCCATTCATCGTATCAACCAACCATCCATCCCTCCAATCATCCATCCATCATATCATCCGTTCATCCATTGTATTATCCGTCCAACCATTGTATTATGTGTCCATCCATCCATTCATCCGTCCATCCATCGTATTATCCGTCCATTCAACAAATCATCCATCCATCGTATCCTATCCTATCGTCCGTCCATCCCGCCATCAATCTATATACTGTATACTGTACATCCATCCATCCATCTATCGTATCATCCATCCATCCGTAGTATCCATCCAACCCAAAAGTCTGTAGAGAAAGGTTTTAAGCCAGTTCTTTATATATTTTGCTGTATCGTGTCAGTAGGAAATATCAGTTTACATTTCCAAACATTCCTTTTGTCATTAATTTTAATAATCCAGGGAAATAGTTTTATTTAGTACTTTTCACGCTACTGTAATTTGGAGGAAGGTTTCTTGAACATTTTTGTTGAAAATACTGTTCATGTATGTTACACATGCATGCATCAATCAATCCATCCATCCATCCATGCATACATGCCTGCATACACAAATACACACACATCCGTCTATCTCGAGATCAATGTCTGTCTTTCTCACACTAAATTTACTAGCTATTAAATTATTGCCCAGCCATTTCTCCACAATGATCTCCCATCATTCTCAGCCTCTCTCCTCCAGCCACAGGAGGAAAGATGCCTATGAAAACCATTATGAAAATAACGCGTCTTTGTGTTTGAGAAATGTGGCATACGTGTTCGCCGCTTTTTGATTTTGTTTCCTTTGTGTGGGTGTTTTTGTGCTTCATTTTGTTGTGGTCAGTGTGGAGAGAGGAGAATTGCCTGGAGAACGCTGGATAAAATGTTTCTCTTTCTTTTTTTCTTTGATGTTTTTTTTGTATTATTGAAGGGCAGTGAAGCGTTCCCATAGATGCCGGACAGGGTACGCCTTCGTCTGCCTGGACATAATGTTCTGTCTCTGTCTTGCTCACCCTCGCTCTCTTTGCCTCAATTTTCTAAGAAAAACACAGAAGTCAAATGTTTGTTGTGAAAATGAGCCATCCCACCTGTGTTGATGTTGAACACGTGCGCCTGTGCATTATAGGCTAGTCATATTCTGTTAGTGTCTTACAGAGGCGGACAGAGTACACAGCTTCATTACTTCAGTAAAAGTACACACTGCAAAAAATGCTCTTCTTACTGAGTCATTTTGTTTTGTTTCCAGTCTAAACATCTAAAAATTCTTAAATCAAGATGCATTTACTATATAAGTAAAACGACAAGATATTTTTCTAAAGTCTAAATGAAGTGAGTTTTTGCTTAAAACAAGTAAAAGTATCTGCCAATGGCGGGAGAAAAATAATCTTGTTTCTTGTATCCGTCCCAAACAGAAATAAGATTATTTTTCTCACACCATTGGCAGATCCTTTTGCCTGTCAAAAACTCACTTCATTTTGATATTTTTGCTGTGAAGATACCTCTTGCAAAATTTGACTCAAGTACAAGTAAAAGTACTACAGTCCGATGTCTACTTAAGTAAAAGTACTGAAGTACTTGTTTTTAAAAGTTTTCTAATTATTGCGTTACTTCTGCCACTGTGCTTACACTGTAGTAAGTACTCTGTGTATCATTGTGTATTCTCTGTGTATTATTTTATTTTTTTACAACACCGGCAAAGATCGTGTATTCCAGCCTGATTCCAGCGTATGTGTAGACAGGGTTGCCAAGATTTCACAAAAAAACCCGCCAACTACTAGCCCTAAACAATAGCTTCTCGGGGGGTTCTCAGGAAAAAAAATATGTTTGGGGGTAAAATGTGTGTTATTTTGGCAAGGTTGCTGCTAAAATTCGCACTCATGGGTCTATATATCATGTAATAATCGCTTCAACCCGCGGACATAGAAAACAACCCGCGGGGAAAAAAACGTGGACTTGGCAACACAGTGGAGTTGAGCTCTGTCTGTTGACGTTTGAATGACAATGCGTTGCTTCGTTGCTCTGATTGGTTGTTGGTCTGTCCAATCGAGGTCTTTCCTGGTTGGGTTGAAACACGCCCCATAATCACAGCCCAATGGAGCATCAGACTCATATTCTGACTAGAGCTGAGTATGACCACGTCAGGCTAGGTATTAACTAGCGATTTAATTTGACTTATTCTGTGCCCCATAGACTAGTGTTATAAGCTAATCTGTTTTTAGAGATGAAACTCTTTACATTCGATTTTCATGGAAACTAGAGGTCTTCACGGGTCCAAAAATTCGCACCCGAACCCGAAGACACCCGCAATGTTCAACACAGACCCGACCCGGACCCGTCTATTATTTCAAAAACTGGACCCGGACCCGTGCAGATCCGAAAAATGCCAAAAATATATTACCCGGAACCGACATGGACCCGTCTATTATTTGATAGCTGGAACCGAACCCGCCGGGAAGACACAGACGCGACTGGACCCGATTGTCTCATATTACACAATAAACTGCTGTTAACAAGTTAATGAACAAGCTGCGAAAAATAACTTTGTCTCAGTCAGCCTACCTAACGATATATAGCCGTTGTCTCCCTTCCTTGTACCTTGATTGTGATGTATTACAATATTCCTCATTAATTGTTCCAAGCATGCTTAGTTCACTCATTTCAGCTGTAAAAGTCAATTTTATTTCACAGTGACGGATTTATGAGTTAATTCGCATAATAACTTTGACTGTTTGCCCTTTTGAACTAATAACTATTGCTCGTTTAGTGCCATGGCCGCTTGCGTTACCATTATTTATTTGCCATAATCTCTCTGAGTCTGACTAGCAGAACTTTAAGATTAAACAAGACGGTTCATTCATATTATTTTTAAAGTCATTACAGTCACTGCGGAAGCTCGGGTTGCCATAGAAACATGACACGCGCTTGAGACTGCACGCGCGTCAGCTGGAGCAACCTGAAATATGAGCCTTTTTTTACGCAATTTGAGCATCACAGAAAACATTTATGTGACAGTTCACCTGAGGTCTTGTTGCTGATTTGAAATATATTCTTGAGTACATTATTACCGCGCGCATGCATTAAATCTGCCCGCTTTCTAAAAGGCTGAGAGAGCGCGAGAGAGCGCGCGCGCGCGAGAGAGAGAGCGCTTGTGTTTTTGTTGTTGTTGTGTATTTCTAAACCTCATTTCCCGGCTCACACTTTTCTTATCCTAATTTAGCAATTTGTAAGTGACACAAAACACACAAGCCGCGCTGACTCTCACGGCCAGGTGTTCTCCGAGTCCGATTGACGTATTACATAGGCTACAACATTAACAGACCCGGGAACCGAAGTAATAGATTAGGACCCGACCCGGACCCGGCTGACCATTTAAAAAATAGACGGGTCCCGGGTCGGATCCCGGGTCCACGGGTCTCGGGTGCCCCGTGAAGACCTCTAATGGAAACGCATCGCAGAGAACGATCTACTCGGTAACCATCTGTTTATTACCCCTAGGGGCATTTCTCACCGGAGTTGTCCTATAAGTACTGTACTCAAGTAAATGTACTTCGTTACTGTCGAGCTCTGGTCTAGAGCTGGGCGTTCATAGCTAAAGCAATTTTAATATCACAAAAAAAAACTGATATGCTGAATGCAAAAACAAAACAAAAAAAACTAAACGTCTGATACATCACATTCAAATTCAAAATAGCAGCAGCATCCTGACAGGCGGAGATGAGATGAGCTTGGGCAGAGAAGTGAGCTGCGAGATTTCTTCTGGGGTTTCAGGGCCGATGAGAGGCTGAGAATTGGCCCGCTTGTGTGTGGAAGAGTGTTGTCTTTTCTGATTCTGCCAACTTAAGGATCCCTGGAAAATAACGAATAAGGTTGCCTGCATCGCTAAGCGCTAGCCCGGATTCCTCTATTAAACGAACTCTGTGAAACACTGACTCGATAGCTTTCTCAAGGTCAGAGTGCATCCGGATGTATTCCAGCGCTCTCAGGCTGCTATTGATCGTGTGATAAGGTTATCGGAGATTAGACCGAGTGCTAATGTAAATAATCTCGGGATATGTGTGTGGCGCTTTATGGAGTAATACTGTAAATAATATTTCTGTTTGTGTTGACTGGCGTTTGACACAGTCAGTGTTGTTTAGCAACGACAGGGAATTACTGAAGGTAAATCAGACTGGAAAATGTTTTTGTTTGTTTTAATCGAAATGCAAGTGAATGTTGGCATTAGAGATGTGCCCGAAGCCGAAGACTGTGTTCAGAAAGGACTTTACTCATTCTATGGAGCGCCTAAAGACACACACACACACACACACACACACACACACACACACACACACACACACACAGACACAGACACAGACACAGACACACATATATATACCGTTCATCCATCCATCCGTAGTATCCATCCATCTATCCATCCATCCATCCATCCATCCATCCATCCATCCATCCATCCATCCATCAATCCATCGTATCATTCATCCATCCATCCATCCATCCATCCATCCATCCATCCATCCATATACTGTAAATGCATTCATCCCTCCATCCATATACTGTAAATCCATTAATCCATCCATCCATCCATCCATCCATCCATCCATCCATATACTGTAAATGCATTCATCCCTCCATCCATATACTGTAAATCCATTAATCAATCCATCCATCCATCCATCCATCCATCCATCCATCCATCCATCCATATACTGTAAATCCATTCATCCCTCCATCCATATACTGTAAATCCATCCATCCATCCATCCATCCATCCATCCATCCATCCATCCATATACTGTAAATCCATTAATCCATCCATCCATCCATCCATCCATCCATCCATCCATCCATCCATCCATCCATCCATATACTGTAAATCCACCCATCCATCCATACACTGTAAATCCATCAATCCATATACTGTAAATCCATCCATCCATCCATCCATCCATATACTGTAAATCCATCCATCCATCCATATACTGTAAATCCATCCATCCATCCATCCATCCATATACTGTAAATCCATCCATCCATCCATACACTGTAAATCCATCCATCCATCCATCCATCCATATACTGTAAATCCATCCATCCATCCATCCATATACTGTAAATCCATCAATCCATCCATCCATACACTGTAAATCCATCCATCCATCCATCCATCCATCCATCCATCCATATACTGTAAATCCATCCATCCATCCATCCATCCATCCATCCATCCATCCATCCATCCATCCATCCATCCATCCATCCATCCATCCATCCATATACTGTAAATCCATCCATCCATCCATCCATATACTGTAAATCCATCCATCCATCCATATACTGTAAATCCATCCATCCATCCATCCATCCATCCATCCATCCATCCATCCATCCATATACTGTAAATCCATCCATCCATCCATCATCCATCCATATACTGTAAATCCATCCATCCATATACTGTAAATCCATCCATCCATCCATCCATCCATCCATCCATCCATCCATATACTGTAAATCCATCCATCCATCCATCATCCATCCATATACTGTAAATCCATCCATCCATATACTGTAAATCCATCCATTCATCCATCCAGTCATCTCTCCGTACTGTGATAAGGGAAATCATACTGTAATGTAGATGACTAGCGCAGTAAGCCTAACCACGTCCCTTCAGGAGCTCATAGAAAGCCTTATTCATCCTCTGTGCCTTTCTGAATTCAGATTTAGGCGTCTGGTGCATGAAGTGCCATATACATGCAAAAAAGATTTTCATTGTATCATTGTGACTTTTCCCATTAAAGCGGGCAAAATATGCAAATAAGGCATCATTTATTTAGCATATAATGTCAAACGTTATATAAATGCCACAGATATTTTAATTTATAGTTTTTATTTTTGTGTTATTGTCACCATCAGGCGGGCATCAACAGTTTTCAGACCCTTTTTCAAAGCTTGTTGGTTTGAAAATATTTACACTTATCAAAAGTTTGGATTCATTATGATTTTTCAGTATGACTGAATATAAAAATTCAGATGTACATCACAGGAATGAATTACATTTTAAAATATATTCACATAAAACAGCTATTATAAATTTTAATTTAATATTATGGTTTTTGCTGTAATTTTGATAAAATAAATGCAGCCTTGGTGAGCAAAAACATAAAAAAACGAATTGTAAATCCCAAACTTTTAAACACTAACGACTTTGTACATGTTAATGAGCATTGCATCTAAAATGAGTTGAACAAAATGCCAATTTTTAAAGTCCAAAATTTGTTAAACATTTCCAAAATCACTGGGGTTACTCTTGTAATGGTGTATTGTATGATAAGAATATCTTCCATATTTCCATAATTACTGCTTGATTTGATTCATACGCTGACCCGTAGGCCGCCTTTGTACTGGCGAGATCAGAACACAACATCCATTTGCACTGTGAATGATGAATTGGATACACCGGGACAGCAGCAGTGAGTAAGGTAGATTATAGCTGACGACTAATGCTATCATAATGCAGGCATGCTCATCACTTTGAACTCCAATAACTCTCCATATCTCATTTCTCACCCTCTTTAGTCACTTACTGTGCAGACAGGCAGTCTGCATATTAGCACATGAAAGCAAGACACTGAGACCATTACAGGCTCATGCGCTCTCATCTCCCTCTTTAGAAGAACTGAGAAGCACAAAATGATGTAATGAAAAGTTATAGACTCAAAAATAATAATAAAGTAGGCCTAATTTACTAACATTTTGCATCTATGCAAATAATGATGTGCGATATGATTCTTACAGTAATCGCCACTTTGGGAAATGCATATTGTATGTATGTATGTACATTTATATTCTTGTTTTTACCAATGCAAAAATATATGTTTATGGTACTTGCTACACTCTAAAAAATTCTGGATAAAAAAACAACCCAATGTTGGGTCAAATATGGACCAACCCAGCAATTGGTCTTAAGCAAATATTTAAACCAACCGCAGGGTAAAACAACCCAATTGCGGGGTTAGTCCATATTTGACCCAACATTGGGTTAAAACAGCCCAGCATTTTTTAGAGTGTAAGCTAGACCCTAAATGACGAGTGGAAAAGAGACTGTAGAAAATATTTGATCACGTTTCTGCTAACCTAACCAAGGACACTAGTATATCTACATAACTGGCTATTTGAACTAGTACTAACTTTGTGAGCATTAAAAAAAAGTGTGTGCAGTATGATTGAAATTCGGAAGTACTACATTCTTCATGTTGTCAGTGCATGTGACCAACCAGCACACTGCAAAAAAATGCTCTTCTTACTCAGTATTTTTGTCTTGTTTCTACTCAAAATATATAAAAATTTAAATTTGTACAAAAAGAAGTATTTACTAGATAAGCTAAAGTAATTGTCTTGTTTTGGGGAAAAATAACTCAAAATGAAGAGAGTGTTTGCCTTAAAATAAGATAAATAATCTGTAAACAAAATAATCTAGTTTTCAGTTTGAATTAAGATTATTTTTCTTACCCCATTGGCAGATTATTTAGTTTATTTCTCTTTATTTTGAGTTATTTTTCCCCAAAAAAAGACAATGGCTGCGTCCGAAATCGCGTACTATGTGAGTAGGTACTATATTTGAATTAGAACGTACTTCGCGACCGTTAAAAAAAAGTACGTTCTATATAGTATGAATACGGGTAGTATGAATGGAGTCGGACGTACTACATGCGCCATGATGGAATTGTCACGTGATAGACGCTGTCATGACAGCGCGGAGATTTAAAGAGCCCATTCCACCGACTGCACACAATCGTGAGCGATGTTTTTAGATCTGCTTCGCTTTTATCTGCGTTTTAACATCGTTTGAGCTCACAATCCAGAGGAGGCGTCGGTCAGCTCCTCGCAGGTCACGCCTACGTCGAGAGCTTGTGCGGAATTTCTCAAATAATGCAAGTATTATAATGTATTTAGCTTTTAAATATTACCTCAGAAACAAATGTGTGTGCGTGTCTCTATTATTGGAGCTACAGTGGTCCCTAGAGGCGACACCCACCAACCACTGGCACAATGGCTTAAGCTGAGTGTCAATTTGTGTGCCAAACATTTTGAAATTCTTGCTACATATCACATATTTGAGCTTCATGATTTACAAATTATTTACTTCAAGTGGAAATCCAAAAAAGCTTTGTATCCTACGTATCCATTTGAAAGTTAAATACACAAAAATAAAGCAAATACATTTTAATGGTGTCTGGAGTGTGTGTGTTTTTCTCTAGAGTGCAGCACTCGTATTCAGAGTTAGACAGCATATTTTTCAGATACACCTGCAATTAGCTTGTTTCAAAAACCATCAAAACATACAGAACGCTTAAAGGGGGGGTGAAATGCTGTTTCATGCATACTGATCTTTTTACACTGTTAAAGACTTGGAATCCCATACTAAACATGGACAAAGTTTCAAAAGTTAAGGTGGACGTTTGATGGGAGTATTTCTTTGTCAAAAATACTCCTTCCGGTTAGTCATAAGTTTCGGCAAGTTTTTTGCGATCATGCGTCCACTTTGACGTTAATGGGGGCGGAATTTCCTTGTATGGGCCTTACGGACAATTCTACCGGAAGAGCGTGAGAGAGAGCGAGAGAGTGAGAGAGAGAGAGAGAGAGAGAGAGAGAGAGAGAGAGAGGGAGAGAGCGAAAGTAACAGGCTACGCCCATCAAAGCGCTGGCTCGTAGGCTGCGCTGCACAGGTGATGTGCACATAACAATGACATCAAAAAAGTGCGTTTTTGGTTGCCAGATCATGACAGTCCTGCACAGATTCCCCAAAAACCCCGCGTTAAGGCAACAGTGGATGGAATTTGCTTTTCCGGATCAGCAACTGAGTTGCGCGAATGTTTATATCTGTTCGCTGCATTTCGGTGCCGACTGTTTCATAAACAAGGCCCAGCTCGACGCCGGATTTTCCCGATCGCCTAATGCTGAAGGATGGAGCAGTCCCAACGATAAAGGTCCCAACGTTAGAACCGCAGGCGGTGAGTGAGACTGCTTCAAATGTCTGTGTTATTGCCTATGCTCATCAAGTAGCCCAAACATGATCACGTATAGTTACTATATATATTACTATATATAGAAATTGATCAATGGAGCATGCGATGTGTAGTGCGTGTACATTTGTTTAGCTGGCCACTATATGTGTAACTTTATGTTTGTGCATTGTAAAAGCACTCCAAACAACAATACACAAAGAGGGGGGAAATATGTTGAACTAAATAAGCGCGCTTCTTCATTCAAATGCGCTACTATTCCGTGTCTTTCTATGTAAACACTAACTTAGCCTGCCGTGCAAAACCAGTCCGCTTACTAACGTTACAATTGTCTAACGTTACACAAACCACGTGTAAACACACACACACACACACACGTGCACAACTGCACTTCCCACATGGACAAAAATACGACGATATAATTCAAGTATAAATATGTAAATAACACAAGCCGCTAAGCATCTTATATAGTTAGTGTATAACTTGTACCACATACAGACGTCCTGCTCTAGTCGTTTTTGCTGCTGCTCCTGTTCAACTGCAGCCTCTGGGTCTGATTCCGGATCATAGATGTATGGCTGTATCTGATTAAAAGCCATATTTTTATTTTGAATAAAGTTTTTTTCCCGCTGTTAGGGATGACACAGCTTTACGACGCACTCGACTCAACACAATAGCAGCGCGCTGCTGCACACGTCATTATTTAGCTCCGCTCACACGACACGCCCCCACCCACTCGGCTTTTTTCGGAAAGACTCAGAACAGCGCATCTTTCTTATATAATTATTAAAAAAATAAAGACTTTTCGGAGATATGCAGGATGCAATGCTACTCTATAGGTACTCAAGATTGACATGACACTGACTGAAACTGAGTGTTTCACCCCCCCTTTAAACAGAAATACCATATATTAAGCACTTTACCACTGACAATCTAGCTACTGTAAAGCCCTAGGAATTAAGTGTTTTGTAATATAACTTGCTAAACAGCATGCCAGTGAATTTATGAATCAAACAAATGAAAAGAGACACTGTATCATTTGATTTCTTTATTAACATCATTGTTTAGCAATTATTTCTAGTAGCCGAAGGAATCTTTTCTTTCTCTCACTTCTCGGTTAAAACACGGGTGGGTGTGTTCATCAGCCCCTGCAAAATCAACACAGATGTTAACACGTGATGAACCATGGTCAGTCTATTAATGCTAACGGTACATGGACAAGCTGAGGTAACTTAAACTTGTTAACAGTAGTTTGCTATGTAACCAACAACATTTTGATAATATCAACACTGGTAAAGGAGAAATACATCGTTTTAATTTACTGAAGTTGTGTAACTATCTCATTAAACTGCTAAACAACGAACGTCTTTGTTTAATGAAAACAGTGCTATCGGTAGCTGATTTACATTAGTCTAATAATAATGATAAAACTATAATTTTTCTGAATTGGCTGGAAAAGGACACCCTTAATTTACATCATTTAAACTTCTAACAAGACAGTCGTTTACTTATATGATGTTAAACAAATACAATTTAAGCACAAATATACAATAAGTTGTTTCTAAAGTACTTACACTTGAAAACAGCTGCATCTCCGTTTTCCGCCATTTTCAAATATAACGCCAGCTCCTCTCTCCCGTGGCATCATGGGATAGTAAAGTGTCCATCGTATGCACACTTCAGAATCTCGCCGGAAGTAGTAGGCCATCCGGGTACTTTTCGCATACTGTTTTTCGAATTCTATGAATTCGGACATACTACTCTGCTCACTTACTGTTTTTCGCATACTATATAATATGGAAGTACGCGATTTCAGGCGCAGCCCATAACTTTTGCTTGTCTAGTAAATACTTCTTTTTGTAAGAATTTTTTAGATGCTTGGACTAGAAACAAGACAAAAATACTGAGTAAGAAAAGCTCAATGACAGACACGCTCTGGTCTGACATGGCCTCCACCTCTTCCTTCACCTCTTCCTCCTCCTCCACCTCTTCCTCCACCTCCACCTCTTCCTCCACCTCTTCCTCTTCCTCCACCTCTTTCTCTTCCTCCTCCACCTCTTCCTCTTCCTCCACCTCTTCCTCCACCTCTTCCTCTTCCTCCACCTCTTTCTCTTCCTCCTCCACCTCTTCCTCTTCCTCCACCTCTTCCTCCTCCTTCACCTCTTCCTCCACCTCTTCCTCCACCCGTCCATCCCCTGTTTTGCTCAGTTGTTTCTCCTCGGCTTGTGAAGAGGTAATCACAGTGTGTCAGTGTGCCCTGTTCTAATTGGCCTGTCACCCTCTATGTGCAGGCAGGGAGGGGACGGCCTTTGTGTGGCTGCCATAGCGACAGACTGAGTTAATGAGCAGGAGAGGGCTGTGACTAATGACACTAGTCTGTCCATCTGAGAACACACACACACACACACACACACACACACACACACACACACACACACACACACACACACACACACACACACACACACACACACACACACACACACACACACACACACAGCATAGCCTACTTGTGTAGCTGCTCTCTATACATTAAATCTTTTCATGCTAATAACATGGTATCACTCGAGTCCTTTTGAATAGCATGTAAATACCATAATATGAATATTTTAACATGGGTGTTATTACCCATCGCCGGTATTGACTGTATCAGATGGCAATGCTACACACTGAAATAATTCTGGGATATTTTCTACTCAGATCCTAGGTCAGATGTAACAACCCAGTGTTTGGGTAGTTTTTGTGTTACCCTGATCCTGGGTCAGACGTAACAACCCAGTGTTTGGGTAGTTTTTGTGTTACCCTGATCCTGGGTCAGATGTAACAACCCAGTGTTTGGGTAGTTTTTGTGTTACCCTGATCCTGGGTCAGACGTAACAACCCAGTGTTTGGGTAGTTTTTGTGTTACCCTGATCCTGGGTCAGACGTAACAACCCAGTGTTTGGGTAGTTTTTGTGTTACCCTGATCCTGGGTCAGACGTAACAACCCAGTGTTTGGGTAGTTTTTGGGTTACCCTGATCCTGGGTCAGATGTAACAACCCAGTGTTTGGGTAGTTTTTGTGTTACCCTGATCCTGGGTCAGACGTAACAACCCAGTGTTTGGGTAGTTTTTGTGTTACCCTGATCCTGGGTCAGACGTAACAACCCAGTCTTTGGGTAGTTTTTGTGTTACCCTGATCCTGGGTCAGAAGTAACAACCCAGTGTTTGGGTAGTTTTTGTGTAACCCTGATCCTGGGTCAGATGTAACAACCCAGTCTTTGGGTAGTTTTTGTGTTACCCTGATCCTGGGTCAGACGTAACAACCCAGTGTTTGGGTAGTTTTTGTGTAACCCTGATCCAGGGTCAGACGTAACAAGCCAGTGTTTGGGTAGTTTTTGTGTTACCCTGATCCTGGGTCAGATGTAACAACCCAGTGTTTGAGTAGTTTTTGTGTTAAACTGATCCTGGGTCAGGCGCAACAACCCAGTGTTTGAGTAGTTTTTGTGTTACCCTGATCCTGGGTCAGAAGTAACAACCCAGTGTTTGGGTAGTTTTTGTGTAACCCTGATCCTGGGTCAGATGTAACAACCCAGTCTTTGGGTAGTTTTTGTGTTACCCTGATCCTGGGTCAGACGTAACAACCCAGTGTTTGGGTAGTTTTTGTGTAACCCTGATCCTGGGTCAGACGTAACAAGCCAGTGTTTGGGTAGTTTTTGTGTTACCCTGATCCTGGGTCAGACGTAACAACCCAGTGTTTGAGTAGTTTTTGTGTTACCCTGATCATGGGTCAGATTTAATAACCCAGTGTTTGAGTAGTTTTTGTGTAACCCTGATCCTGGGTCAGATGTAACAACCCAGTGTTTGAGTAGTTTTTGTGTTAAACTGATCCTGGGTCAGACGCAACAACCCAGTGTTTGAGTAGTTTTTGTGTTACCCTGATCATGGGTCAGATTTAATAACCCAGTGTTTGAGTAGTTTTTGTGTTACCCTGATCCTGGGTCAGACGTAACAACCCAGTGTTTGAGTAGTTTTTGTGTTACCCTGATCCTGGGTCAGATGTAATAACCCAGTGTTTGAGTAGTTTTTGTGTTACCCTGATCATGGGTCAGACGTAACAACCCAATGTTTGAGTAGTTTTTGTGTTACCCTGATCCTGGGTCAGATGTAATAACCCAGTGTTTGAGTAGTTTTTGTGTTACCCTGATCATGGGTCAGACGTAACAACCCAGTGTTTGGGTAGTTTTTGTGTTACCCTGATCCTGGGTCAGACGTAACAACCCAATGTTTGGGCAGTTTTTGTGTTACCCTGATCCGGGGTCAGACGTAACAACCCAGTGTTTGGGTAGTTTTTGTGTTACCCTGATCCTGGGTCAGATGTAATAACCCAGTGTTTGAGTAGTTTTTGTGTTACCCTGATCCTGGGTCAGACGTAACAACCCAGTGTTTGAGTAGTTTTTGTGTTACCCTGATCCTTGGTCAGACGTAACAACCCAGTCTTTGGGTAGTTTTTGTGTTACCCTGATCCTGGGTCAGAAGTAACAACCCAGTGTTTGGGTAGTTTTTGTGTAACCCTGATCCTGGGTCAGATGTAACAACCCAGTCTTTGGGTAGTTTTTGTGTTACCCTGATCCTGGGTCAGATGTAATAACCCAGTGTTTGAGTAGTTTTTGTGTTACCCTGATCATGGGTCAGACGTAACAACCCAGTGTTTGGGTAGTTTTTGGGTTACCCTGATCCTGGGTCAGATGTAATAACCCAGTGTTTGAGTAGTTTTTGTGTTACCCTGATCCTGGGTCAGACGTAACAACCCAGTGTTTGAGTAGTTTTTGTGTTACCCTGATCCTGGGTCAGACGTAACAACCCAGTGTTTGAGTAGTTTTTGTGTTACCCTGATCCTGGGTCAGATGTAATAACCCAGTGTTTGAGTAGTTTTTGTGTTACCCTGATCATGGGTCAGACGTAACAACCCAATGTTTAAGTAGTTTTTGTGTTACCCTGATCCTGGGTCAGATGTAATAACCCAGTGTTTGAGTAGTTTTTGTGTTACCCTGATCATGGGTCAGACGTAACAACCCAGTGTTTGGGTAGTTTTTGTGTTACCCTGATCCTGGGTCAGACGTAACAACCCAATGTTTGGGCAGTTTTTGTGTTACCCTGATCTGGGGTCAGACGTAACAACCCAGTGTTTGGGTAGTTTTTGTGTTACCCTGATCCTGGGTCAGACGTAACAACCCAGTGTTTGAGTAGTTTTTTTGTTACCCTGATCCTGGGTCAGATGTAATAACCCAGTGTTTGAGTAGTTTTTGTGTTACCCTGATCCTGGGTCTGACGTAACAACCCAGTGTTTGAGTAGTTTTTGTGTTACCCTGATCCTTGGTCAGACGTAACAACCCAGTCTTTGGGTAGTTTTTGTGTTACCCTGATCCTGGGTCAGAAGTAACAACCCAGTGTTTGGGTAGTTTTTGTGTAACCCTGATCCTGGGTCAGATGTAACAACCCAGTCTTTGGGTAGTTTTTGTGTTACCCTGATCCTGGGTCAGATGTAATAACCCAGTGTTTGGGTAGTTTTTGTGTTACCCTGATCATGGGTCAGACGTAACAACCCAGTGTTTGGGTAGTTTTTGTGTTACCCTGATCCTGGGTCAGATGTAATAACCCAGTGTTTGAGTAGTTTTTGTGTTACCCTGATCCTGGGTCAGACGTAACAACCCAGTGTTTGAGTAGTTTTTGTGTTACCCTGATCCTGGGTCAGACGTAACAACCCAGTGTTTGAGTAGTTTTTGTGTTACCCTGATCCTGGGTCAGACGTAACAACCCAGTGTTTGGGTAGTTTTTGTGTTACCCTGATCCTGGGTCAGACGTAACAACCCAGTGTTTGGGCAGTTTTTGTGTTACCCTGATCCTGGGTCAGATGTAACAACCCAGTGTTTGGGTAGTTTTTGTGTTACCCTGATCCTGGGTCAGACGTAACAACCCAGTGTTTGAGTAGTTTTTGTGTTACCCTGATCCTGGGTCAGACGTAACAACCCAGTGTTTGAGTAGTTTTTGTGTTACCCTGATCCTGGGTCAGACGTAACAACCCAGTGTTTGGGTAGTTTTTGTGTTACCCTGATCCTGGGTCAGACGTAACAACCCAGTGTTTGAGTAGTTTTTGTGTTACCCTGATCCTGGGTCAGACGTAACAACCCAGTGTTTGAGTAGTTTTTGTGTTACCCTGATCCTGGGTCAGACGTAACAACCCAGTGTTTGGGCAGTTTTTGTGTTACCCTGATCCTGGGTCAGATAAACATCAACCATGCAAGTTGACAGTGTTGGAAAGTGTATGAAAAGTCCTCACATCCCCTGCACAGCAGCTTGTTTAAAATAAACAAGAATTTTACCTCCAAAAATCGAGTGAGCTTAATGGGAACAGGAGTGAAGGGGACAAGCATGCACCCATTAAGCACATTTAACCTGTTGTGTCTTTTGGTTTTGTATTTCTTTTATAGGCTGTATGTCTTGCGCCTTTATGGTCATTTTAACTGTGTGTTTCGTGTATTTGTCATCTGCAAGTAATGTTTTTTTTCTTTTTTGTTATTATCTATGTATATTTCTGTCATATTTTATTGCTCTTTTAACATCTTGGCCGGGGAACTACAGATGAAAAATAACCTCTTGGCTAATTCTGCCTTTTTTACTCATCTTTGTTCATGTGTTTTTATGAAATTAAATTGTCCCCTTAAAGATAAATTAAAAAGAAATGATGTATCTTAATACTTTTGTCATTTAAAATAAAAAATAAATATTATTGTGTGAGAGATTAATATTTTGTTTTAACATAACTTGTGCACTAAAAGGTCTCAATGTACCTTAATAGGTATGCTTACCCTATTTTCACACAAAATCTATTGCTTTATAATACAAACATATATTTTTTCCTGCAATCATAGACTATGGGAGTACTGAAAAGCATATTTTTCCTGAAGGTAGCCCTGTTGTACTCTAAATGTATTGTTTTTTGGGGGGTATTCCTTCCTCAGAACAGTTATCATTGTTTTTTTTTTGTCCATTAAATCAATCTTGGGCCCTGCAGCTCATCCCAGCAGAGGATCAGACGGCGCGGAATGACTTAATATAACACAGATTGATAATCTCTGACTGCATGGCTAACTCTCATTATCTACAGTACAGAGTTCACTGTAAGGAGACAGATGGTCATGTCGTGTCTTTACACAAGAGAAACCAACCATACAGCCAACAAGCATCGACAATAGAGATTATCCTTGTCATTCATCGGCTCTTTTCATTTCGCCTTTTAAAATTCCATTATGAACACTCCCGCTGGAGAACCTCTATTGAAATTAGACATTTGTTTAGTTTCCTATTGAATTGTTCTGATCCAGATGTTTTCAGGTCTGAGCTATTATGTATTTGTTATAGAGTATTAAAAAAAAGGGAAGAATTAAAAGGTGTGTGTTGTATAAAATCTTTACTTACACTCTTAAAAAATGCTGGGTTAAAAACAACCCAAGTTGGGTTGAAAATGGACAAACCCAGAAATTTGGTTGTTTGAACCCAGTAGATGGACCCGTTGTTTTTAACCCAGCATTTCTAAGAGTGTATGATGAAGCACAGAATATAGCATTTATTTTGACTGTCACTATGGGACGATACCATTTTTTATTATTTTGGTCTCTATTTCTCACTAAGGCTGCATTTATTTGATCAAAAGTACAATAGAATCAGTAATATTGTAAAATATGATTACATTTTAAAAGAACTGTTGTCTATTAGAATATATTATAAATATAATAATTGTATAATAATAAGTCTGACCCAGGATCTGAGTAACACAAAAACTACCCAAACACTGGGTTGTAATCAGTGTTGTGTGTAGTTAGTTACTGTAATTTAACTACTTTCCCTTGAAAAAGTTAAGTAAGGGATTACTCTTATTTTTTCTGTAATTTAATTACAGTTACTTCTGATGTAATTGAACAAAATATAATTATATATAATGCAATAGTGAAATTAACGTCAACATTTAAAGTCTAATTTTAAAATGCATGTTTTTATCTATCCTTCTAACAAATGCAATACTTTGGTTACTTAAAGGTGCACTATGCAACTTTCCGTAAAGTGTGTGCTCAGCATCTTGGGACATGTGGTCTTCACCTCACAGCCGGTGGAAAATAGGACTCGGGCAGAAATCATGTTGATGGATGCGGTTATTATCGTTACTGTAGTGAAGCAGAGCAGGAGCGAGTGTTGTGGAGCTGAGCACGGCCGCTGGAGCGATTGTTACACATACACACGGCTCGCGAGTACCGGGACTTTTATTATGACGGGACTTTTATTATGACGGGACGGGACACAGTCACCGGGACCTGCACTGATCCGCTTTTCCGGTTATGATTATGAGGTAAAGCAGCTCTGTTTATCATATTAGATACATTTTAGTGTGTTTAAAATGATGTTATGACGTTACTCCGTGCGTTCGCTCAGCGCTGCTGTGACACTGATAAGAGTAAAGCGCTTCTGCAGAATAAAACCCGAGGGTAGCGCAGATATGAGGCGATTGACAGACGATTCGCTCAGACGCTACGCTGACACGTCCCGGTCCTGAGTTTAAATAGCAATTTTCTCACAATTTACAAATAGTTGGAAACATTTGGGATATTGTAGGTACTCAACTGAACAAAATATATAACACCGGCCTAGTGGTTTTTGGATATTTTACTGCAAAAATACTACATAGTGCACCTTTAATAAGAGTAATTTATGTAGTTATGTAGTATATTTTTTATTTGAATGAATTAAAAGAGCCGTTTCATGTCTAACCTTGTATTGCTTAACTCAAGTTTGATATCGGATTTAGAAAGTTATTAGTAATTAAATAATTTTTGGAGAGAGTAATTTGTACAGTAATCTAATTACACTATTGAAGATGTAATTAGTAACAAGTAATTAATTACATAATGTATATATACTTTTTTAGAGTAACTTACCCAACACTGATTGTTACGTCTGACCCAGCTGGGTAACACACAATCCACCCAAATACTGAAAAAATAACCCCCCAAAAATAGCCCGCCGGTCAGACTGGGTCAGGTCTCCCTCTCTCTGTCTCACACACACACACACACACACACACACACACACACACACACACACACACACACACACACACACACACACACACACACACACACACACACACACACACACACACACACACACACACACACACCTGCCATTATGAATTACGGATAGACCTGCATCGTTTCTGGCAGTGACATATTTCTGGACTGACTAGGTGTGACTCCATTTCCACACAATTAAACTCATTCCCTTTTAATTACTGCCTCAGTTTGATACCAAACGTCTCGCGAATCAGAGATTTACATGCTTAGGAAGCCACAGTCAGAGCGGAGACTGGGATCGAAATGTTCCTGTGGAAATACTCACAGTGGCCTTTATTTGCACACACTGACCCTGAGTGTCAGGGAACGGCTGGATTTTTGGATCATTTATGGAGATTATGACACTGCTTGATTTCAGTAGTTGATGCTGATGTCTACAGATGTTTATTCTGGTGGCAAGACAAATCGCTAAAATGAAATTTAACGTTTTATGCAAAGTTATTAAATTAATTACACTCTAAAAAAAAATTGGGTCAAATATCAAATATATTTTAATTTTAATAAAATATTTAGTTGACTTAATTTGTCCATTTTGCTGATCCAATTTTTGTTTGACACACCCGTGTTTTGTCTTTTGATTTCTTTTGTTTTCTTTTTTTTTTGAGTGTGATTCAATTAATATTAGGCTATATTACTCAGGATTCAGTTAAAAATATTTTTTGAAATTGAAATGTGAAACTTACTTTCATTTCTGACTAAAAAATGTTGGGGGTTTTCAACCCAAAATTGGGTCAAATATGGACAAACCCAATAATTGGGTTAAAATTTTAATAAAATATTTAGTTGGCTTAATTTGTCCATTTTTCTGATCCAATTTTTGGCTGACTCATATATTTTTATTATTATTATAATTATTATAAAAAAAAATTTTTATTGAAATTTGAAACTTACTTTTAGGTGTTAGACTCAGTTTTAGGTGTTTATTCTAATAATTTGTAAATGATAAAATGTGATTATTCATGGTAAACTTATTATATTGCATTGCTTTGCATGAAATCAGTGAGCTTTATTTTTATTTTTGTACCTAAAGTCAACAATGCTAGCGAATATAGATATCAGAAGCGACAATGCTAGCGAATATAGATATCAGAAGCGACAATGCTAGCCAATATAGATATCAGAAGCGACAATGCTAGCGAATATAGATATCAGAAGCGACAATGCTAGCCAATATAGATATCAGAAGCCACAATGCTAGCGAATGTAGATATCAGAAGCCACAATGCTAGCGAATGTAGATATCAGAAGCGACAATGCTAGCGAATGTAGATATCAGAAGCGACAATGCTAGCAAATATAGATATCAGAAGCGACAATGCTAGCGAATGTAGATATCAGAAGCGACAATGCTAGCGAATATAGATATCAGAAGCGACAATGCTAGCGAATATAGATATCAGAAGCGACAATGCTAGCGAATGTAGATATCAGAAGCGACAATGCTAGCCAATATAGATATCAGAGGCCACAATGCTAGCGAATGTAGATATCAGAAGCGACAATGCTAGCGAATGTAGATATCAGAAGCGACAATGCTAGCGAATATAGATATCAGAAGCGACAATGCTAGCGAATATAGATATCAGAAGCGACAATGCTAGCGAATATAGATATCAGAAGCGACAATGCTAGCGAATATAGATATCAGAAGCGACAATGCTAGCGAATATAGATATCAGAAGCGACAATGCTAGCGAATATAGATATCAGAAGCGACAATGCTAGCGAATATAGATATCAGAAGCGACAATGCTAGCGAATATAGATATCAGAAGCGACAATGCTAGCGAATATAGATATCAGAAGCGACTTTTGACCGAGTTTCTGAAGCGTTTGAGGACACTTTCTGCTACGAGACCACCATGTCACGCGCTCAGGAGACTGGTAACCATGGTGAAGAAGAACATCGTTCCCATGACAGCGCTCTACCTGACCGCAGTTGACAGTTTCAGTCAGCGTGTGACAAATTACCTGTCATTAGACCCTCAGCACCAAACAATACAGTCTCCACCGCGGCATTAGTCAGCTAACAAACGCGCAAATCCATCTGCTGCAACCGGATCTGGGCATATGCTCCAGAGAGATCTGTCTGTTTGTAGAAGTGCTCTTGAAACTCGAGCATGGAGCGTGTCTCATTTGTTCACTGGTGCACCTGCGCGCGCGCACACACACACACACACACACACACACACACACACACACACACACACACATACACGTCTATATTACCAAGAGGGGACTATCACTCTACACTATCCAAGAGGGGACCTGTGTTTCTAGTCATTTTGAAGAAACAAAAATTACATACAAAATTTTCTTTTAAGGTCCTTATTCACAATATAACTTCAAATAAGCATTTTTTTATTTTTTTAAAAACATGCCAAGAGGGGACCTGAACGATGTCTACCTATCCAACAGGGGACCTCCATAGACTCTAATGGAGCTGTGTGTGTGTGTGTGTGTGACCGATGTCTACCTATCCAACAGGGGACCTCCATAGACTCTAATGGAGCTGTGTGTGTGTGTGTGTGAATGTGAAGTGAGCTGGCAGTCAAGTCTGTCTTCATTATATATATATATATGCCATCTCCACCATTACATGTCTTTACAAAATAAATAACATTGTTTTTTAAATTATATTAAGTGCAGTTAAGCTTCGTACAGACTATATAATGTGTCGAGTAATAATATGTATTTTTATTATAACTGTGTTCTTTTGAATGTACTGAGAAGTATTTATTTGTAACCTAAAATATACTTTAATGCCATTTATTTTGAAGCTTATTTTTAAATATATTTATTACACAGTCGCAACAAAGTTACAAGATGTAACATCAAGTAACACACTACACTTAGTTAGTCCACAAGTCTTCTTGTGCTTCAGTATGTTAGTCAACACATTAAAATAAGTTAACTTGTTTACAAAGGCATCTGGTATCACAATAGGCACACACACACACACAATATACCTTAGACATAACACCTAATACATTACAGGAAAGTCATTTCTTTAAGAAATTCATTCTCTGTTGTGTCATCATAATTACGGTATATGATCAGTCCACATCTCTCATTTAAGATTATTGTCAGGTACACCAATTTATTTACATTTGTGCCTGATTGTATTAGCTGCCTATTCAAATATAGTTTCTACTCTCTAAAATCCCCCCCCCCCCCCCCCAAAAAAAAAATCATTTTTTCTTGAGATTTTAAGAGTGAGATTTTATTTCTTGCACCAATTACAAAAATAAAATAAATCAAGGACTGGACAAGCAGAAATTGTTCTTTAGGGTTATAAGGTCCCCTGTTAGATAGTAAATCATGACGCCTGTGTGTTTGCTGTGACATTTCTTATCATCACAAACACACTGTAAAGATTTAGAGTTTTTACAGCAATACCTGAGTTTAAAGGGTTAAATCAAGCAGAAATAGCTCTCTAATGTATTAATTGCAGGTCATTATTGAATAGTGATTACGTTACACACACACTCACTCAGGTCCCCTGTTAGATAGTAAATCACGACGCCTGTGTGTTTGCTGTGACATTTCTTATCATCACAAACACACTGTAAAGATTTAGAGTTTTTACAGCAATACCTGGTTAAATCAAGCAGAAATATCTCTCTAATGTATTAAATGCAGGTCATTATTGAATACTGAATATGTTACACACACACTGACTCAGGTCCCCTGTTAGATAGTAAATCACGACGCCTGTGTGTTTGCTGTGACATTTCTTATCACCACAAACACACTGCAAAGATTTAGAGTTTTTACAGCAATAACTGAGATTAAAGGGTTAAATCAAGCAGAAATAGCTCTCTAATGTATTAATTGCAGGTCATTATTGAATAGTGATTACGTTACACACACACTGACTCAGGTCCCCTGTTAGATAGTAAATCACGACGCCTGTGTGTTTGCTGTGACATTTCTTATCATCACAATGTTTGTGATGATAAGAAATGTCACAGCAAACACACAGGCGTCGTGATTTACTATCTAACAGGGGACTTGAGTCAGTGTGTGTGTAACATATTCAGTATTCAATAATGACCTGCAATTAATACATTAGAGAGCTATTTCTGCTTGATTTAACCCTTTAAACTCAGGTAATGCTGTAAAAACTCTAAATATTTACAGTGAACTCTAAATCTTTGCAGTGTGTTTGTGGTGATAAGAAATGTCACAGCAAACACACAGGCGTCGTGATTTACTATCTAACAGGGGACCTGAGTCAGTGTGTGTGTAACATATTCAGTTTTCAATAATGACCTGCATTTAATACATTAGAGAGATATTTCTGCTTGATTTAACCCTTTAAACTCAGGTATTGCTGTAAAAACTCTAAATCTTTACAGTGTGTTTGTGATGATAAGAAATGTCACAGCAAACACACAGGCGTCGTGATTTACTATCTAACAGGGGACTTGAGTCAGTGTGTGTAACATATTCAGTATTCAATAATGACCTGCAATTAATACATTAGAGAGCTATTTCTTCTTGATTTAACCCTTTAAACTCAGGTATTGCTGTAAAAACTCTAAATCTTTACAGTGTGTTTGTGATGATAAGAAATGTCACAGCAAACACACAGGCGTCGTGATTTACTATCTAACAGGGGATCTGAGTCAGTGTGTGTGGAACATAATCACTATTCAATAATGACCTGCATTTAATACATTAGAGAGCTATTTCTGCTTGATTTAACCCTTTAAACTCAGTTATTGCTGTAAAAACTCTAAATCTTTGCAGTGTGTTTGTGGTGATAAGAAATGTCACAGCAAACACACAGGCGTCGTGATTTACTATCTAACAGGGGACCTGAGTCAGTGTGTGTGTAACATATTCAGTATTCAATAATGACCTGCATTTAATACATTAGAGAGCTATTTCTGCTTGATTTAACCCTTTAAACTCAGTTATTGCTGTAAAAACTCTAAATCTTTGCAGTGTGTTTGTGGTGATAAGAAATGTCACAGCAAACACACAGGCGTCGTGATTTACTATCTAACAGGGGACCTGAGTCAGTGTGTGTGTAACATATTCAGTATTCAATAATGACCTGCAATTAATACATTAGAGAGCTATTTCTGCTTGATTTAACCCTTTAAACTCAGGTATTGCTGTAAAAACTCTAAATCTTTACAGTGTTTTTACAGCAATAACTGAGTTTAAAGGGTTAAATCAAGCAGAAATAGCTCTCTAATGTATTAAATGCAGGTCATTATTGAATAGTGATTATGTTCCACACACACACTGACTCAGGTCCCTGTTAGATAGTAAATCACGACGTCTGTGTGTTTGCTGTGACATTTCTTATAATCACAAACACACTGTAAATATTTAGAGTTTTTACTGCAATACCTGAGTTTAAAGGGTTAAATCAAGCAGAAATAGCTCTCTAATGTATTAATTGCAGGTCATTATTGAATAGTGATTACGTTACACACACACTGACTCAGGTCCCCTGTTAGATAGTAAATCACGATGCCTGTGTGTTTGCTGTGACATTTCTTATCATCACAAACACACTGTAAAAATTTAGAGTTTTTACAGCAATAACTAAGTTTAAAGGGTTAAATCAAGCATAAATAGCTCTCTAATGTATTAATTGCAGGTCATTATTGAATAGTGATTATGTTACACACACACTGACTCAGGTCCCCTGTTAGATAGTAAATCACGACGCCTGTGTGTTTGCTGTGACATTTCTTATCATCACAAACACACTGTAAATATTTAGAGTTTTTACTGCAATACCTGAGTTTAAAGGGTTAAATCAAGCATAAATAGCTCTCTAATGTATTAAATGCAGGTCATTATTGAATAGTGATTATGTTCCACACACACACTGACTCAGGTCCCTGTTAGATAGTAAATCACGACGTCTGTGTGTTTGCTGTGACATTTCTTATAATCACAAACACACTGTAAATATTTAGAGTTTTTACTGCAATACCTGAGTTTAAAGGGTTAAATCAAGCAGAAATAGCTCTCTAATGTATTAATTGCAGGTCATTATTGAATAGTGATTACGTTACACACACACTGACTCAGGTCCCCTGTTAGATAGTAAATCACGATGCCTGTGTGTTTGCTGTGACATTTCTTATCATCACAAACACACTGTAAAAATTTAGAGTTTTTACAGCAATAACTAAGTTTAAAGGGTTAAATCAAGCATAAATAGCTCTCTAATGTATTAATTGCAGGTCATTATTGAATAGTGATTATGTTACACACACACTGACTCAGGTCCCCTGTTAGATAGTAAATCACGACGCCTGTGTGTTTGCTGTGACATTTCTTATCATCACAAACACACTGTAAATATTTAGAGTTTTTACTGCAATACCTGAGTTTAAAGGGTTAAATCAAGCAGAAATAGCTCTCTAATGTATTAAATGCAGGTCATTATTGAATACTGAATATGTTACACACACACTGACTCAAGTCCCCTGTTAGATAGTAAATCACGACGCCTGTGTGTTTGCTGTGACATTTCTTATCACCAAAAACACACTTTAAAGATTTAGATTTTTTACAGCAATAACTGAGATTAAAGGGTTAAATCAAGCAGAAATAGCTCTCTAATGTATTAATTGCAGGTCATTATTGAATAGTGATTACGTTACACATACACTGACTCAGGTCCCCTGTTAGATAGTAAATCACGACGCCTGTGTGTTTGCTGTGACATTTCTTATCATCACAAACACACTGTAAAGATTTAGAGTTTTTACAGCAATACTTGAGTTTAAAGGGTTAAATCAAGCAGAGATAGCTCTCTAATGTATTAATTGCAGGTCATTATTGAATAGTGAATATGTTACACACACACTGACTCAGGTCCCCTGTTAGATAGTAAATCACGATGCCTGTGTGTTTGCTGTGACATTTCTTATCATCACAAACACACTGCAAAGATTTAGAGTTTTTAGTTTTTACAGCAATAACTGAGATTAAAGGGTTAAATCAAGCAGAGATAGCTCTCTAATGTATTAATTGCAGGTCATTATTGAATAGTGATTACATTACACACACACTGACTCAGGTCCCCTGTTAAATAGTAAATCACGACGCCTGTGTGTTTGCTGTGACATTTCTTATAATCACAAACACACTGTAAATATTTAGAGTTTTAACAGCAATACCTGAGATTAAAGGGTTAAATCAAGCAGAAATAGCTCTCTAATGTATTAATTGCAGGTCATTATTGAATAGTGATTATGTTACACACACACTGACTCAGGTCCCCTGTTAGATAGTAAATCACGACGCCTGTGTGTTTGCTGTGACATTTCTTGCTGTCATAAACACACTGTAAAGATTTAGAGTTTTTACAGCAATACCTGAGTTTAAAGGGTTAAATCAAGCAGAAATATCTCTCTAATGTATTAAATGCAGGTCATTATTGAATAGTGATTACGTTACACACACACACTGACTCAGGTCCCCTGTTAGATAGGAAATCATGACGCCTGTGTGTTTGCTGTGACATTTCTTATCATCACAAACACACTGTAAAGATTTAGAGTTTTTACAGCAATAACTGAGATTAAAGGGTTAAATCAAGCAGAAATAGCTCTCTAATGTATTAATTGCAGGTCATTATTGAATAGTGATTACATTACACACACACTGACTCAGGTCCCCTGTTAGATAGTAAATCACGACGCCTGTGTGTTTCTCTCCTCAACCCCCACAACCCCCCACTCACAATTTACATTTCAATAAGGGAAGACTTGAAAAACCAGTTTGTGAACCACAGGCCAATAGAGCTCAAACTACCAGTGTGGCAGAACCCTTCTCAAATAAACTAGATAAGATGCTGGGATTTGCCCTGCCAAATTAAACTAAATTACAGTTTTTACAATCTCTAGGACACATTTATCAATAGTCATTTTCAAAACACTTCACACAGTTTTACAAACCAACTTTCTGCTTCACAGCAGTTATTTCACATTCAAAATCCACAAAAACCAACAAAACACTTCATTCATGTCTCAATTCAAGTGCCAATGATCCTCAGTTTAGCTTGCACAGACTGAAGTTGTGATCGCTGTGTGAAGAGTTTTGAAAAAGTGACTTTATTATTGAGAAATGTTTCATAAAAGAAAATTTTATAACATAGCTTAACTGTGGATCAACCCTGCTTTAGCACAAATGCATTCAATGGCAACATCTTTCAATTTACCTGAATTATTTTCTCACTTTGACACAAACACAATCAAATCTTTGTTCTACAGGCCAATTTGCACACCCTGACATGCTGTTTTCAAAAGTGTTAAACTTATGGACAAAACAATAACATAATACAAAACTGAATGAGACAGCAATTTACAACATGTATACAGTAATATTGTATTGCAATTTACCCTGCTAAAAAAATCAAACACTATCAAAGCAACTTTGATGAAACTGAACACCAACACAAGTGTTAGACCATTACCATCCATTCAAAAGAGGAAACTTAGGAATAATGTTGTACTGTACTGTAAGCATGCAGTGAATTATAAGCAGCAGAGAGTGTCATTCTAGTTTTGTAAAGACATTTTAATTGTCTAATGTTCCTGATGTTAGTGTTGGATCTAAACCTGTGCCGTGCTCTGTAAGAATGAGTTGATATGTAAATGTAAAATTAACTGCTGTGAAGCTGAAAGTTGGTTAACAAATGTATAAACTCCTCACTCAGTTCTCCTAAAGATTGGGAAATGTGTCCTAGCGATTGTAATTTCATTTCATCATGTAATTTCAATTTATTTTTGGCAGTGTATTTGGTCTAGGACACAGGTAACAGTAGTGAGGTTCTGTGTCTCACCTGTGAGAGTCTTCATGCATTGAAATGTAAATTACTGGTGGGGGGTTGAGCAGCAAACTCAACACACACACTATTCTCTATTCCAATTTCAAGAGCACATCTAAAACCACAAGCCCAAAAACATTACAAATAAGCACAAATAAATACAAAAGATTTGATCCAAATGAAATAAACAGTGCTTTTTGGGACGGCCTGTCAGTAGTTGTAATATAACACTGTATTGTCCTCACTGTAAAAAAAAAAAAAAAAAAAGTGTTTTTTTTTCTCAAAGTGTATGTTCACTTAACTGAACCTAACATTAGCAACTATGTTTACTGGGATACTTCCTATTTTTTTAAATAATTTTGTATTAATTTGTCCACTTAAGAGTAAGAAGTCCTGAAAGAGAGCTCAGTTTAGCATTCGTGGACTGTCAGAGATACAGCTTTTGTGTGCTTCAGATGTTTATGAACATAGCACGAGAGTAATGAAGAGCCTTCTGAAGCAAAAAAAGGCCCTCTGAAGCAAAGTGGCACGTTTGTGTAAGAACAATGTCCATATTTTAAACTTAATAGACTAAACTAACTATTTTTATTGAGAGATATTGTGTTTTAGTGTTATTATGAAAAGAGTAACCCCTGACGCTAAGTTTTGTTTAGCTCTATCTTCTCTCTTCAGTGTTTGTCAGTGCACATACGTCAAGGATTCATGGGTGAAGAAGGGTTACTCTTTAAAGGACAACTCCGGTGAGAAATGACCCTCGGAGTAATTAACAGATGGTTACCGAGTAGATCTTCTGTGGGATGCGTTTTCATGAAAATCAAATGTAAAGAGTTGTATCTCTAAACACAGATTTGAGCGACGAACGCTGTGCTAAGTGATGAACTGTGACTTGGAATCTCATATGGGCCATTGTTTCCGGAAGAAAACACTGAACGCAGTAGAGAGAGAAAAAAAAAAACTCCATGTAATTAGATTTCACAAACTTAATTCCTATCGACCAGCTCACTTAGCACAGCGTTCGTGGCTCGAGACATCGAGACTGTTTTCCAAGATGGCTGCTGTCCGTGAACGCATAATGGACTGTCTTTATAAAGTATCATCTTATTAAACTGTTTGTACTCTTACAAAGTTCTCAATGCTTCAGTTTGCATGTAGGGACCCTCATCATGCTGCCGTGTTAGTGTGAGGCTATTTTGAGCTGTTAGTGGTATTAACTAGCGGTTTAATTTCACTTATTCCATGCCCCATAGACAAACATTATAAGCTAATCTGTGTTTAGAGATTAAACTCTTTACATTTGATTTTCATGAAACCGCATCCCAGAGAACGATCTACTCGGTAACCATCTGTTAATTACCCCGAGGGTCATTTCTCACCGGAGTTGTCCTTTAAGCGCAAGTTGATTCGTGTTGCACTGAAAACCGAAAGCTAGTATTTTAGTCTATAAATATTTAAATATGCACTGTAAAAAAAAAATGGTTGTTTTTTGTTGGTTTAACTTAAAAAAGTAAGTAACCTGGTTGCCTTAAAATTTTGAGTTTATTGAAATTAAAAATTTGAGTTGATACAATGAAGGAAATTTGTATAATAAATAGAAACTCAAACTATTTTTGTATCTGAACCACATACAAATTTGATAAATCATGAAAATAGCACAATTTGGCATGTATCACTGCATCATAAGAAATAAATCACACACAATTACCCAATATGCTTAAAAATCTTTTAAGAATATTTTAATAAAGGTTGTCAAATCTCAAAAAATGTTCATTGTATGAACTCAAAATTTTAAGGCAACCAGGTAACTTTTTTTCGAAATAATTTTTTACAGTGTGGATATTTTTATTACACAAATGCACCGCTTCAGAAGGCCTTATTAACCCCCAGAGCTGTGTGGATCAGTTATATGATGGTTAGATGCACTTTTATGGACCGACAAGGCACTGGCATTATAAAGCTGGGAAAGGAAAGACTTGAAAACCCAGTTTGTGAACCTAAGGCAAACCTAGAGGAAAGGAAAATCAAACCTGAGATCTCCTTCTCAACTCACATCTTTCTCCTAGACAGAAATGAGATCAAGTGAACATCAAATTGAGACATACGGCTAAGTCTCCTGCTTCTCACATGTTTATCCTGAGACAAAAAATGACATTCTCTCATGTTTATCTCCTCTAAAGTTTCATAAGAGATCTCAACAACATCACATACTATGCTCTGATTTGTCTCCTTGGCTAGAGAGACTGGATTGCTCATGTGTGTCTCCTCTAAAATTCTCAAAAAGGGATCTCAACAGTATCACATGCTGTGCTCAGACATTTCTCTTCAGCTAGATACTCTGGAACTCTCACTTTTGCCACCTCTAAAAAGGTTCATAAAAGATCTCAATAACATCACACATTGTGCTCAGAATATTCTCCTTAGTTAAAGTCTCTGGCACTCTCAAATTTGTCAAACAAATGTTGGTCACTTTTTCAAAACTCTTCACACAGTGATCACAACTTCAGTCTGTGCAAGCTAAACTGTGGATCATTGGCACTTGATTTGAGACATGAATGAAGTGTTGTTAGTTTTTGTGGATTTTGAATGTGAAATAACTGATGTGAAGCAGAAAGTTGGTTTGGAGAACAAGTTTTGAAAATAACCAAAGTATTTAGAAATGTGTCCTAGCGATTGTAAAAACTGTAATTTAGTTTAATTTGGCAGGTCAAATCCCAGCATCTTCTCTAGTTTATTTGAGAAGGGTTCGGCCACACTGGTAGTTTGAGCTCTATTGGCCTGTGGTTCACAAACTGGTTTTTCAAGTCTTCCCTTATTGAAATGTAAATTGTGAGTGGGGGGTTGTGGGGGTTGAGGAGAGAAACACACAGGCATCGTGATTTACTATCTAACAGGGGACCTGAGTCAGTGTGTGTGTGACGTAATCACTATTCAATAATAACCTGGAATTAATACATTAGAGAGCTATTTCTGCTTGATTTAACCCTTTAAACTCAGGTATTGCTGTAAAAACTCTAAATCTTTACAGTGTGTTTGTGATGATAAGAAATGTCACAGCAAACACACAGGCGTCATGATTTCCTATCTAACAGGGGACCTGAGTGAGTGTGTGTGTAACGTAATCACTATTCAATAATGACCTGCAATTAATACATTAGAGAGCTATTTCTGCTTGATTTAACCCTTTAAACTCAGTTATTGCTTTAAAAACTCTAAATCTTTAAAGTGTGTTTGTGATGATAAGAAATGTCACAGCAAACACACTGGCGTCGTGATTTACTATCTAACAGGGGACCTGAGTCAGTGTGTGTGTAACATAATCACTATTCAATAATGACCTGCAATTAATACATTAGAGAGCTATTTCTGCTTGATTTAACCCTTTAAACTCAGGTATTGCTTTAAAAACTCTAAATCTTTAAAGTGTGTTTGTGATGATAAGAAATGTCACAGCAAACACACAGGCGTCGTGATTTACTATCTAACAGGGGACCTGAGTCAGTGTGTGTGTAACATAATCACTATTCAATAATGACCTGCAATTAATACATTAGAGAGCTATTTATGCTTGATTTAACCCTTTAAACCCAGGTATTGCAGTAAAAACTCTAAATCTTTAAAGTGTGTTTGTGATGATAAGAAATGTCACAGCAAACACACAGGCATCGTGATTTACTATCTAACAGGGGACCTGAGTCAGTGTGTGTGTGTAACGTAATCACTATTCAATAATGACCTGCAATTAATACATTAGAGAGCTATTTCTGCTTGATTTAACCCTTTAAACTCAGGTATTGCTGTAAAAACTCTAAATCTTTGCAGTGTGTTTATGATGATAAGAAATGTCACAGCAAACACACAGGCGTCGTGATTTACTATCTAACAGGGGACCTGAGTCAGTGTGTGTGTAACATAATCACTATTCAATAATGACCTGCAATTAATACATTAGAGAGCTATTTCTGCTTGATTTAACCCTTTAAACTCAGGTATTGCTTTAAAAACTCTAAATCTTTAAAGTGTGTTTGTGATGATAAGAAATGTCACAGCAAACACACAGGCGTCGTGATTTACTATCTAACAGGGGACCTGAGTCAGTGTGTGTGTAACGTAATCACTATTCAATAATGACCTGCAATTAATACATTAGAGAGCTATTTCTGCTTGATTTAACCCTTTAAACTCAGGTATTGCTGTAAAAACTCTAAATCTTTGCAGTGTGTTTGTGATGATAAGGAATGTCACAGCAAACACACAGGCATCGTGATTTACTATCTAACAGGGGACCTGAGTCAGTGTGTGTGTAACATAATCACTATTCAATAATGACCTGCAATTAATACATTAGAGAGCTATTTCTGCTTGATTTAACCCTTTAAACTCAGGTATTGCTTTAAAAACTCTAAATCTTTAAAGTGTGTTTGTGATGATAAGAAATGTCACAGCAAACACACAGGCGTCGTGATTTACTATCTAACAGGGGACCTGAGTCAGTGTGTGTGTAACATAATCACTATTCAATAATGACCTGCAATTAATACATTAGAGAGCTATTTCTGCTTGATTTAACCCTTTAAACTCAGGTATTGCTTTAAAAACTCTAAATCTTTAAAGTGTGTTTGTGATGATAAGAAATGTCACAGCAAACACACAGGCGTCGTGATTTACTATCTAACAGGGGACCTGAGTCAGTGTGTGTGTAACATAATCACTATTCAATAATGACCTGCAATTAATACATTAGAGAGCTATTTATGCTTGATTTAACCCTTTAAACCCAGGTATTGCAGTAAAAACTCTAAATCTTTAAAGTGTGTTTGTGATGATAAGAAATGTCACAGCAAACACACAGGCGTCGTGATTTACTATCTAACAGGGGACCTGAGTCAGTGTGTGTGTAACATAATCACTATTCAATAATGACCTGCAATTAATACATTAGAGAGCTATTTATGCTTGATTTAACCCTTTAAACTCAGGTATTGCAGTAAAAACTCTAAATCTTTAAAGTGTGTTTGTGATGATAAGAAATGTCACAGCAAACACACAGGCGTCGTGATTTACTATCTAACAGGGGACCTGAGTCAGTGTGTGTGTTACATAATCACTATTCAATAATGACCTGCAATTAATACATTAGAGAGCTATTTCTGCTTGATTTAACCCTTTAAACTCAGGTATTGCTTTAAAAACTCTAAATCTTTAAAGTGTGTTTGTGATGATAAGAAATGTCACAGCAAACACACAGGCGTCGTGATTTACTATCTAACAGGGGACCTGAGTCAGTGTGTGTGTTACATAATCACTATTCAATAATGACCTGCAATTAATACATTAGAGAGATATTTCTGCTTGATTTAACCCTTTAAACTCAGGTATTGCTGTAAAAACTCTAAATCTTTAAAGTGTGTTTGTGATGATAAGAAATGTCACAGCAAACACACAGGCATCGTGATTTACTATCTAACAGGGGACCTGAGTCAGTGTGTGTGTAACATATTCAGTATTCAATAATGACCTGCAATTAATACATTAGAGAGCTATTTATGCTTGATTTAACCCTTTAAACTCAGGTATTGCTGTAAAAACTCTAAATCTTTACAGTGTGTTTGTGATGATAAGAAATGTCACAGCAAACACACAGGCGTCGTGATTTACTATCTAACAGGGGACCTGAGTCAGTGTGTGTGTTACATAATCACTATTCAATAATGACCTGCAATTAATACATTAGAGAGATATTTCTGCTTGATTTAACCCTTTAAACTGAGGTATTGCTCTAAAAACTCTAAATCTTTAAAGTGTGTTTGTGATGATAAGAAATGTCACAGCAAACACACAGGCGTCGTGATTTACTATCTAACAGGGGACCTGAGTCAGTGTGTGTGTAACGTAATCACTATTCAATAATGACCTGCAATTAATACATTAGAGAGATATTTATGCTTGATTTAACCCTTTAAACCCAGGTATTGCAGTAAAAACTCTAAATCTTTAAAGTGTGTTTGTGATGATAATAAATGTCACAGCAAACACACAGGCGTCGTGATTTACTATCTAACAGGGGACCTGAGTCAGTGTGTGTGTAACATAATCACTATTCAATAATGACCTGCAATTAATACATTAGAGAGCTATTTCTGCTTGATTTAACCCTTTAAACTCAGTTATTGCTTTAAAAACTCTAAATCTTTAAAGTGTGTTTGTGATGATAAGAAATGTCACAGCAAACACACTGGCGTCGTGATTTACTATCTAACAGGGGACCTGAGTCAGTGTGTGTGTTACATAATCACTATTCAATAATGACCTGCAATTAATACATTAGAGAGATATTTCTGCTTGATTTAACCCTTTAAACTCAGGTATTGCTGTAAAAACTCTAAATCTTTAAAGTGTGTTTGTGATGATAAGAAATGTCACAGCAAACACACAGGCATCGTGATTTACTATCTAACAGGGGACCTGAGTCAGTGTGTGTGTTACATAATCACTATTCAATAATGACCTGCAATTATATCATTAGAGAGCTATTTCTGCTTGATTTAACCTTTCAAACTCAGGTATTGCTGTAAAAACTCTAAATCTTTGCAGTGTGTTTATGACAGCAAGAAATGTCACAGCAAACACACAGACGTCGTGATTTACTATCTAACAGGGGACCTGAGTCAGTGTTTGTGTAACGTAATCACTATTCAATAATGACCTGCAATTAATACATTAGAGGGCTATTTCTGCTTGATTTAACCCTTTAAACTCAGTTATTGCTGTAAAAACTCTAAATCTTTACAGTGTGTTTGTGATGATAAGAAATGTCACAGCAAACACACAGGCGTCGTTATTTACTATCTAACAGGGGACCTGAGTCAGTGTGTGTGTACCGTAATCACTATTCGAAAATGATCTGCAATTATATCATTAGAGAGCTATTTATGCTTGATTTAACCCTTTAAACTCAGGTATTGCGGTAAAAAATCTAAATCTTTGCACTGTGTTTATGATGATAAGAAATGTCACAGCAAACACACAGGCGTCGTGATTTACTATCTAACAGGGGACCTGAGTCAGTGTGTGTGTAACGTAATCACTATTCAATAATGACCTGCATTTAATACATTAGAGAGCTATTTCTGCTTGATTTAACCCTTTAAACTCAGGTATTGCTGTAAAAACTCTAAATATTTACAGTGTGTTTGTGATGATAAGAAATGTCACAGCAAACACACAGGCGTCGTGATTTACTATCTAACAGGGGACCTGAGTCAGTGTGTGTGTAACGTAATCACTATTCAATAATGACCTGCATTTAATACATTAGAGAGCTATTTCTGCTTGATTTAACCCTTTAAACTCAGGTATTGCTGTAAAAACTCTAAATATTTACAGTGTGTTTGTGATGATAAGAAATGTCACAGCAAACACACAGGCGTCGTGATTTACTATCTAACAGGGGACCCTGAATCATTTTGTAAATCATAAATAAATCAAAAGTGGTTAGTTCAAAAAACTCATAAATGTATAAGGTGGTAAGATGGGCCTTTTACATGGGCCAAAAGTCACACATTATTTTTACAAATACTTGGCTAACATAATTTTTTTTTTAATAATGTCTATGTTAACACCTGTTTAAAAGAACTTTAGATGCAGATTTTTCCCATTTACCGTACCTTTTTTTTTTTTTGATAAATAAAATAATGCATTATTTTTCAGTAAATATAGGCTACTCTCATTAAAATGTTTTATATATATATATATATATCTCTGTCCACGGCCATGATGGATGGTATTTACAATATTTATTTGTAGAAACTGAAGACACACACATTTTGATGGCAGATGTATTTCTAATTACATCCTGGTTGTTTAGATTTTTTAATCCTTTTTTTTCTTGGATCCTGTAGTATTTAATTTAATTTTAGTAAGTAATGCAAAGTTTGAAACTAGTCAGGGTATTTAGTAAAGAGATATAATCTATATGATGTTTGTTCCTTTAGTAAGCAGCCTGTTAAACAACAGCTCTAGAGTCTCAGAGGACAGCAGGCCATTCAAACACTAGAGGAGTGTGTGTGTGTGTGTGTGAACGACGTGTGTTTAAGGGCTATTACAGTTCCTGCTCCAGCCTACAGGGGAGCTGCTGAGCATGGCCTTAAACACTCACACACTCTTAGGTCCCCTCTTGGTCAAAATTTTTAAAAATTCACCAGAGTGTTGTTTCTTGATTTTAACATGATTTAAACACACACACCTGTAGGTCCCTACTTGGTCAAACATTAAAAAAATCACCAGAGCATTTCTTTAGTTTTTTACTTCATTTTCACATGATTTAATGCATGACCAACAGGGGACTTGAAAAATGTCCCCTCTTGGCTCAGAGGTCCCCTGTTGGT
This sequence comes from Pseudorasbora parva, assembly GCF_024679245.1. NCBI lineage: Eukaryota > Metazoa > Chordata > Actinopteri > Cypriniformes > Gobionidae > Pseudorasbora > Pseudorasbora parva. The sequence continues at coordinate 44,967,529 of NC_090183.1, read as the reverse complement.
GAGTGTGTAACGACGCCAAGGTCCCCTGTTAGATAGGTAGACAAGTACACACACACACACACACACACACACACACACACACACACACACACGTCGTGTTTCCATGTTTTATGGGGACTTTCCATAGGCGTAATGGATTTCATACTGTACAAACTGTACATCCTATCCCCCTACACTGCCCCAGCCCCTAAACCTACCCATCACACACACACACACACACACACACACACACACACACACACACACACACACACACACACACACACACACACACACACACACACACACACACACACACACACACACACACACACACACACACACACTGCCCCTAAACCTACCCATCACAGGAAAAATTCTGCATTTTTAGTTTCTCATAAAAACTCCTCCTGTGTGATTTATAAGCCTTTTGAAAAGTGGGGCCATGGGTAATGTCCTCATATTTCACCCTCTCCTGTAATACCTGTGTCATACCCATGGCATTATACACATTTGGGTCCTCATATGTCACAAAAACATTATCAGACTTTGTCATAATGATGTAAATTCATCTGGTTGGTTCCGCAATGTGTTTTGTGGTGTGCTGTGAAGTTCGGCTACCACGAACATTTCCTTTGGTTCCTAGAAACCATAATTTACAAACCAAAATGTTCCTGTTATCATGTTTGTTATTATTATGTTCAATTAATTCAATTTAATGTTTCATTTTAAGGTCATTTTGGTTTATTTTCAATAAACAAACAAAATATGGATCTTAAACCAAGTCAAGAACTACTGATCTTAAACTGATTGAAGTGACCTTTAGACATAACCAAGTGAATATTGGAATCATAAGATAAATCATATTTTATAAGGTAAAATGAAAAAATCTCTATATATGCACACACACACACACACACACACACACACACACACACACACACACACACACACACACACACACACACACACACACACACACACACACACACACACACACACACACACTCTCTCTCACACACACACACACACACACACACACACACACACACACACACTCTCTCTCACACACACACACACACACACACACACACACACACACACACACACACACACACACACACACACACACACACACACACACACACACACACACACACACACACACTGCCCCTAAACCCATCACAGGAAACATTCTGCATTTTTACTTTCTCAAAGAAACTCCTTCTGTGTGATTTATAAGATGTTTTCCTCATGGGGAAATGCACAAGGACAAGGATTTCGGATATTGCCATCTTTGTGGGGATTTTGTCCCCATAACGTAGGGATTACCAGCCCACACACACACACACATTGTAAAACAATTTTTTTTTAAATAAGTTACCTGGTTGCCTTAAAATTGAGTTCAGTGAAATAAAACATTTGAGTTAATACAATGGATATTTTTGAGAATCGAAAAACTTTATTCAAATATTATTAAAAGATTTTGTAAGCATATTGGGTAATTGTGTGTGTTTTATCAATTTTTTTATGTGGTTCAGATACAATAATATTTTGAGTTTCTATTTATTAAACAAATTTCCTTCATTGTATCAACTTTTTAATTTTAATAACCTCAATTTTAAGGCAACCAGATTAATTACTTTTTTAAGTTGAACCCATTTTTTTTTACAGTGTATACATATGATTTTATTTACATTTTTTCACACAATTTTTTTTCTTTCTTTGTTTCTAAAGTTTTCTTCTGTTGTTTGATTCATATTTATAGGTACTGTACATGTCCCTTTAATACACAGATCTAATATATGTGATTTCTTTCCCTGCTGTTAATGTTCTCAGATATAACCAACTGTGTTTGAACTTTGTGTGCTTTTGACAAAGCCTTGTGTTTGACCTTTTATGCACAATAAGACGTGAAAGAGAACTTCGGCCCCGTCCACACGGAGACGCGTTTAGCTGTATACGTATACATTTAGTACCGTATCAGCGTTTCGTCCACACGGATCCGGCGTTTTGGAAGCATGAATCCGATATTTTTCGAAACCGGGTCCCAAAGCGGATAAATCTGAAAACGATCATCTTCCGTTTTCGTGTGTACAGCGAATCCGTATTTTTTCTGAAACGGTGATGTCCTCACACTACGTCCAGCATGGTGAAAGATTTAAGGGATACAACTACGGGCACTGGGCATGCGCACATCAATATGGTCTCATTTAATCACCGTATCTGCATTACTGTAAGGGTGTGTTTAGGGTCGGGGTAGGTGTAGGCGTTAATAAAACACATCTGTTAAGTAGCAAATGTATTTATTGTTATTTTATTGTGAGATTTTGCCTCACCTCCGACCACTGCTATACCCCTGCTAGCCACAACTCTTCTTCTCCGTTATTAGTGTATTTCTGTGGCAGAATTACAGCGCCACACACTGGCCTGGCATGCAAACTACATCGTTTTTAGTCCGTTTTTGCAATCTCGTGTGGACGCAGATATTTCTTGAAACGAGGAAAAAAAAGATCGGATTGAGAAAACTCTGGCTTCGTGTGGACGGGGCCTTAGTTTAATACTCACAGGGCGCTCCGTTAGACATCCAGCCATGATGAAGAACTGCAATGTCACGTGAGCACGATAGAGACGATCATCAAAACCAAACAGATGAGTACCTGAGGCATCTGTACAGGCTCCGCCCTCTTCTGGAAAGGGGGTGGAGAGTCACAGCTAATTTGCATTTAAAGATACATGCACAAAAACAGCATGTTTTTCCATTCACTCGAAAATGGGCATTGAAAAGATGGCATAATAAAGATCTGGGGGGTAATTTAAGCTCAAACTTCACACACACATTCTGGCGACGCCTGAGACTTATATTACATCTTCTTTTGAAAAGGGTAAAGATGTAAACTTTTCTTATTTGCTTTCTGTGTATTACCCTGCAGAATCTACATAAAATGCTTCCCAAAAGACAAAATAAGTACAATTTACCCTGATCAGTCATTAAATATTCATACATTTTCAACAGCTGAACGGCACACAGGATTGTGGGATCATGTTGGCTGTGAATGATAGGTTACATCAGATGCAAAACCAGATTAGCAGCATGTTTGAGATTTGTTTGTGCCTTTAAGGTCTCCTACATCTGTACACTGCTCGTGAAATCAGCTTTTTGAACAAAATCAACAAGCAGCTGCCTATTCACCCTTGTTTTACCACTTGCCTGATAGTAATATAATAATATAATATAATAATAATACTGGGAAATGTTGCTGTTTTCATAAGTGTCCGGTTCACCCCATGTTTGAGAGAGATTTGGCGCGTCAGTCTCCTGCTTTGCCCAAGTAGCCTTTGCGAAATCGATATCCGCTCCAACAAACCCTGGTGCAGTTTAATGACGTGTGAAGTGATGGCACAGTTTTCATGTTTGAGATGGTTTGTAGGTGACGTCCCACTGTGTGAGTGGCTGTTAACGGTGACCTTTGACCCATGTATCCCCTCACCAATCATTCAGAACCCTTCACAGAATTGATGGGGAAAATCTTCAGCATCATCAATAATGGTGGATTGTTTATTGAGGGGTTTATGACTCTGCAAATGTACTCGATTCAAATGTATTGTATTGCTGTTTATTTGAGTTTAACATGAAAGGTTTGGTTTATCTTTCCGCATAAATATTATCCAAATGACTTTTACTGTTTTCTGACCGTATTTGGGATATGGACAGATATCATGTGGTCTGAGTATGTGAGTTGATTCTCTGTGGTTGTGATCCTCTATCTTGTTTAATATTGTAATTAAGTGTAATATTAGGATTCTATGGAGAACCAAATGACTCAAAATTAAATAAATAAAAAATTAAATAAAATGACAATTTAGATGTACCAGTTTATCCTGAAATAATTTAATAATGTATTAAAGTTTTAATTTATTAATTTAATTATTAAATAAATAATTTAATTAAATAAATGTATCATATATGTATCTATTTATTTTGTAAAATTACATGAAAACACAACATTTATTGTTTAATCTGTTTCACAATGACCTCTTCCACACACACTTCAAAAATCAATTTTTTCATTATTAAATGTGCTTTTTCAAAAAGACGTTTTTCATAATAATATGCTGCATTTACGAATGACGCCTATTTGACGAATCATGCATTTCCAAAGCACGATTTTCCCAAAGATTTTTTTCATAATAATAGAGGACATTTCACAAATGCCAATCAACAGGCAGTGGGCGGAGCTTGGCGCTGATTGGTTAATCCTTTCAAATTGATAACTTTTTTCTGTCTGGGTCTGGCAAGGGGACATTGGGGAATTGATTTGAAATTAATATGGCGGTAAGAATTGATCAAGATAAAAAAAGCACTGCCTTAACACAGCCAGTTTTCAGGTTTTAAGAAAATTTAATAAAGTCAAAATAAATTTTCAGCCACGAGTAAGAAATGAGAAGCACCCTTGGTGTTCCGTGATGTCACCGCACCACACACAGATCGATCTGTCATGTCTGACTCTTCAAACCAATCAGCACCAAGCTCCGCCCACTGCCTGTTGATTGACATTTGTGAAATGTCCTCTATTATTGTGAAAAAAATCTTTGGGAAAATCATGCTTTGGAAATGCATGCTTTGACAAATAGACCTTTTTCGTAAATGCAGCTTATTATTATGAAAATCTTTTTGAAAAAGCACATTTAATAATGAAAGAATGGATTTTTAAACAACAATAGTGTGTGTGGAAGAGGTCATTGTGAAATATATTAAACAATAAATGTTGTGTTTTCATGTAATTTTACAAAACAAATAGATACATTTATTTATTTAATTATTAAATGTATATTTAATTAAATAAATTATTTGATTATTAAATTAATAAATTAATTATTTATTTCAGAATAAACTGGTTCATTTAATTGTTGTTTTATTGAATTCTTTATTTATTTAAATATTTCATTTTGAGTAATTTGGTCCTCCATAGGATTCAACCTAATCTTATTGTTTTGTAAAGCATTGTTTTTGATATCTGCAACTATTACACTGCATATACTGTATGTGTGTGACGCCTTATACCGGTGAAAAATTCCTTGTATGTTAGTATACTTGGCCAAAAAAAAACATTTTGATTGATTTTTTTTTTTTTTCACTCCGATTTCTCAATTATTATACTTGCACTCTCAATTGTCTTCTGTTGTTCTGTCTACTCTGTTTGTCAATTGGCTTTATTGTTGTTTGTTTATTGTAAAGTGTCCTTGAGCTCTGGAAAGGCGCTATATAAATAAAACTTATTATTATTATTATTATTATTATTATTATTATTATTATTATTATATTATACTGTAGTAGTAATATGGAAAGGCTAGTCAGCACCATATAGGGTTAGTTAAAATATCAGTGAGTATTAATTTTTAATAATTATTAGTTGTCATTTTTGCCATTCTCTAGCACTGACTCAGTCCTAATATTGTATGATTTGTTCAAAGATTTTACCCATTAAAAGCACAATTTAAATATGTTTATATTTAGAGTGCATCACTGTAAATATAGCCGCACCTCTATTATATTTGTTCAAAATGAGTATTTTTAAGTGATTTAAAATCACTTTTTTCATCAATCAATTTTTATTTATACAGCCCTTTACAACACACAAAGTGAACCAAACTGCTTTCCAATAAAAATAATAAAACAAAACATTTTATAAAACATATTTATATTACAGCAAATGTAAGGCATTACATTTTTTGCAACAAACAATATTGATTTAAAAATGTATTATTTATTTATCAATTATCAGCCATATGAAAATAATCACTTCTTCAATTATAAATTGTTAATGAAGAAACTTTTAAAGGGGTCATGAACTGAGAAATCTAACTTTTCTTGAGCTTTTGACATATATAAAGGATCATTACACTAGAAGAATATCCTCATCCTTATCCATAAGTTTCGGAACTGAAAGCTTCCTTGTTAGCCCAAAAACAGCTTTTATTGTAACCAATCCCAGAGAAAAACTCTGAAATGTGCCTATTGATGACGTCATAGATCACGCCCACTTCATTATCGCAACTTTGGCTCCGCCCACTGGAGTGTTCGACGAGGAGAGTGAAACTAAAAATAACATCACCTTCCAAAGGATCCTAATGCTAGGAATGAGCTTATGGGCGTTTACACTGAAGTCTCTCAGCAGCCAATCACAGCAGTGGGCGTTTACACTGAAGTCTCTCAGCAGCCAATCACAGCAGTGGGCGTTTACACTGAAGTCTCTCAGCAGCCAATCACAGCAGTGGGCGTTTACACTGAAGTCTCTCAGCAGCCAATCACAGCAGTGGGAGGTTACACTGAAGTATCACAGCAGCCAATCACAGCAGTGGGCGTTTACACTGAAGTCTCTCAGCAGCCAATCACAGCAGTGGGCGTTTACACTGAAGTCTCTCAGCAGCCAATCACAGCAGTGGGAGGTTACACTGAAGACTCACAGTAGACACGCCCCTTCAAATCAGAGGCTAAAATCAGGGTAGAAAAAATGCTTTTTATTTCTACGTTTCTAACAATTATACTAACATTATACTGTAAGTGCAGCCCAGGAAGCATTATAAAAACAAGGCAGTTCATGACCCCTTTAAGACTATAATAGCATAGATAACCTCAGATCTAACAAAAATAGACTGAAAACCACAAACATTAGATTTTATATAATCTTTTCCTGTACTAGAATTGTCCATTTTATTTCACAGTCATATACTAGATGTAATAATTTTGTGGGTCATGCAGCGTTTAATAGTATTGCACATTCTTATTAGGCAATTACAGTGTTATTTTGCTATTGTATTTATGGACGCTATGATGTTAATGTTACTATAAGTGCATTTTGTCACTGTTGCTAGGCGATGTGGTTCTAATGGGATGTATTGCTGTATAAACTGAAAATTTAGTAGAATGGATTTTGTGCAGTCCCTGTTTCACTGAATTGGTGTGACCAAGCAAGCGGCCCACCGCTCAGCGAGTGAATTATACAGTGTCATACACTCAATTTACTCCTGAAAATACACTTAACACGAGACCGAACCACACAAACACACTCACTAGGGTACGCCGCATACAATAGGCTTTTCTTTTTAGTATGTTTCCGATGTTCAGGCCATCCTAATATCACATTCAGATTGGCTTCATCGAGCACGTTCTGACTACAGTATTCCATTTCCTTGGTGTGTAAGGGCCCACACCCACACGGCTTAATTATGAATTTACACTGTTGCTCACGCATTAAACAGTTTCCTCCTTCTGTAATTCCACAAGTAATCACTCAGACTGTTACTGAATTTGGGGCCTGCAGTATTAAAATAGCGTTTGACTGTTTCAATCTGCATTTGACGTGCCAGTGCTTACTGCAGAAAACAGGGAGAAAGAAAACTATTTTTATCAAAGCTATGATGTTCAATTTCTCTACTCGCAGTGCTAAACGCAATTGCAAGTATTATTAAATGTTTGCATTTTCTAAAAGTTTTAGTAGCACTTGCACTTTATAAACTCACTGCCGCTTTGCTATAATGTATTAGGTTGCTAGGGAGTTGCTACGCAGTTGCTGACGTGTTCTGAATGGTTTTAAGTCCATACAGTTGCTAGGGAGTTGCTACGCAGTTGCTGAAGTGTTCTGAATGGTTTTAAGTCCATACGTTTGCTAGGGAGTTGCTACGCAGTTGCTGACGTGTTCTGAATGGTTTTAAGTCCATACGGTTGCTAGGGAGTTGCTACGCAGTTGCTGAAGTGTTCTAAATGGTTTTAAGTCCATACGGTTGCTAGGGAGTTGCTACGCAGTTGCTGAAGTGTTCTGAATGGTTTTAAGTCCATACAGTTGCTAGGGAGTTGCTATGGAGTTGCTGAAGTGTTCTGGATAGTTCTAAGTCCATACAGTCAGTTTCTAGGGAGTTGCTATGGACTTGCTGAAGTGTTCTGAATGGTTTTAAGTTCATACGGTTGCTAGGGAGTTGCTATGCAGTTGCTGAAGTGTTTAAAATGGTTTTAAGTCCCTACAGTTGCTAGGGAGTTGCTATGAAGTTGCTGAAGTTTTCTGAATGGTTTTAAGTCCATACGGTTGCTATGGAGTTGCTATGCAGTTGCTGAAGTTTTAAAAATGGTTTGAAGTCCATACAGTTGCTAGGGAGTTGCTATGCAGTTGCTGAAGTTTTCAAAATGGTTTTAAGTCCATACAGTTGCTAGGGAGTTTCTATGCAGTTGCTGAAGTGTTCTGAATGGTTTTAAATCCATAGAGTCAGTTGCTAGGGAGTTGCTATGGAGTAGCTGAAGTTTTCTGAATGGTTTTAAGTCCATATAGTTGCTAGGGTGTTGCTATGCAGTTGCTGAAGTGTTTAGAATGGTTTTAAGTTCATGTTGTTGCTAGGGTGTTGCTATGCAGTTGCTGAAGTTTTTAGAATGGTTTTAAGTCCATATAGTTGCTAGGGTGTTGCTATGTAGTTGCTGAAGTGTTTAGAATGGTTTTAAGTCCGTATAGTTGCTAAGGAGTTGAAGTGTTCTGAATGGTTTTAAGTCCATACAGTCAGTTTGCTAGGGAGTTGCTATGAAGTTGCTGAAGTGTTCAGAATGGTTTTAAGTCCATACAGTCAGTTGCTAGGGAGTTGCTATGCAATTGCTGAAGTGTTTAGAATGGTTTAAGTCCATATAATTGCTGGGGTGTTGCTATGCAGTTGCTGAAGTGTTTTGAATGGTTTTAATTCTATACAGTTGCTAGGGTGTTGCTGTTGACATATTTAGAATGTTTTTTTTAAGTCCATACGGTTGTCAGGGTGTTGCTATGTAGTTGCTGAGATGTTCTGAACTGGTTTTAAGTGTGTTACTAAACGGTGGATAGGGTGTTAGGGATGGTTAATAGGGCATTACTCTGCAATTGCTGAAGGGTTTTGAATTCAATTATATTAAAAACTCCATCAGTTTATCCCAAAATAAAAAACAGACTGAATGTTTGCAGTCTTCTCCATCCATCCATCCATCTTGTCCATCTGTCTTTCCATCCATCCATTCATTCCATCCATCCATCCATCCATCCATCCATTTTTTCCATCTTTCCATCCCATCCATCCATCCATCCATCCATCCATCCATCCATCCATCCATCCATCCATCCATCCATCCACCTTTCCATCCATCCATCCATCCATCCATCCATCCATCCATCCATCCATCCATCCATCCATCCATCCATCCATCCATCCATCCATCCATCCATCCAATCCCATTCTCTGCTGCTGCTGTTTGCTCGTGTGTTATGACTGTAAATCGACACCCAGCAGTGTGTGTTTACATCGCTGTGTGTATTTGTCCCCATCCATCTGTTTGGGTTCCACTCCTCCTCTTGCTAAGCACCCTCATGTCCCTCTTTAATGCGATCTGCTCAGTATGAAAAATTCATTGTCATATCTTTGGCCGCGGATCATCAAGGTGTTTTGCCCTGGACGGTACCCGCTCCTCTTCGGTGGCTTGGTGAACAGCTGGTGGAAATTAGACACCAGATTGTGTTACTTACACCAGCCAGTACGAGAGATGCTGATGGCTCCATAACCCAGAGTGCAATCTGTCAGACCTCCGGCTCTTGGGCCAATCGCGGGCATAGCTTCGGGTTTATTTGTTTGTTTCTGTGTGTTTGTGTCTGTGGTGGTTTGACCTTAGAGACAGCTGTTGCTCAGTTTTCTAACAGGCTCTAATTATGGGTTTGAGGCACCCGGAATTATTTTACCACCGCAAAATAATATGCAATATTAAAATATGCAACCGCTGTGGAAAAGGAAACTTAAAAGGTGGTTTAAAATAAAAATGAACAAATAGTCAGCACACTATAAAATCCAACAGTGATTCTAACTGACGCTTTTTTGTTCACTTTAATGTTACAATACAATACAATATTTATTTATAAAGCACATTTAAAAACAACCAAGTGCTGTACATAGCAGAGAATAAAATGCAGAGGGGTACAGGACAAAGAAACAACTGAAAAAATCTAACAAAAATAAAAAATAAGCAGTAATCGTATCAGAGTCAATGAGCATCAAAAGCAAGAGAAAACAAAAAAGAAGATTTAAAGATGGAAACTGAAGGAGCCAGTCTGATATAGAGAGGCAGACTGTTCCAAAGTTTTGGGCCTGCAGTCGCAAAAGCACGGTCACCTCCTTTTTTAAGCCTGGATCTAGGCACGATGAGAAGAACGTGATCGCTGGATCTCAAAGCACGAGAAGCAGTGTATGGACAGAGCAGATCAGTCAGGTACTCAGGGGACAAATTGTTAAGAGCTTTATACACAAAAAGTAAAAATTTTAAATCAATTCTGAATTTAACAGGTAGCCAATGGAGTTTGATTAAAATAGGGGTGATCGATTCATTCTTGCGTGTCCCAGTGAGGAGTCTAGCTGCTGCATTTTGCACTAGCTGTAGAGAGAAGACTGAGATAGACCAAGGTAAAGTGAATTACAGTAGTCTAGTCGTGATGTTACGAATGCGGGAGTCACTATTTGAAGATTGCTCTGAGTTAAAAACGGTTGTAACATAACTGTAAAAATCTAGGAAACTGTACTATTCACATACACATATTTAAGATTAATTGATTGGTTTGAGTGGCATTTTGTGCATCAGTGTTCTCTTTTGGTTGGACACTTCTTAGTGAGATTAGACTAACTCTAGTTGTGTTTTTTAATCTCTACTTAAAACCCACTTTTTTGGCAACGTGGGGGAGAGGACGCTGGCGTTGTCTGTTCGCCGCTTCTCCACCCACAAATCATGTTACTGTACTATTAGATTTTATTTTATTTTATTATGTTTGCGACTAGTCTAACAGTCAGAGCTACAATTGGGACTGTTGCTGAGTGCTGGCAGCCACTGAGAGGACGTTGTTCGTCGTTTCGCCGTTTTCCACCGCTTCTCTGATGTTTATGTTTGAATTGCTGCGGTTGGTTCTGTTTGAAGAACATTTGATGTTGCTCGCTGTGGCTGCTCTCTCTTCTGGGTGTCGGCTGCTCACTGGTGGTCTCCCTCGGGCTTGAGCTGCATGGTGGCTGAAGTTTGCACCGGGCCAGCGTCCGGCGGGATGTTGGGATGTTCCGCTTCTCGGCTGCTTAGTCTCCGTCTCTGAAGTTTATTTCTGTTTTAATGAAAATAATAGATTTGTTGGAAGTCACCATGATGGAGATCAGTGTTTGCTTTATTTGGGCTCTTGACCCTTGACTGTGTAATATTAATAGTTCTCTGGCTGCTTGTGTTTGTGAGACACATTTGTGAAGCAACAAAAAGTCAAGAGAAAATATCATCAAGTAATGTTGTTCATTCATTGATGATGATAATAACATCATCATGTACTGGCAGAATACTTGATCTCATGCAGAGTCTAATGCTCTGCTCTGGTTGTCAAAGTTTTAAAATATTATTAAAAATAGCCATGAGATTCTTTACTCTTGAAGTAATTTGACAATTTATTTAATTTTTTGTGCACAAAATGTTTAAATCTATGGCATTAGTTAGACATAGACATCAAGAATCCGTGTATGAATCTCTACAATGGTGACAATCAAAAAAAATAAAAACAATTAAAAAAACATTTCCAATAAACAGATCAACTCTGAACATAAAACAAGCTACAAAAGAGCAAAATTAAAAGCAAATAGTAAGAATCAAAGAAAATGTGTCACAACTCAGATGTATAATTTATTCATGCTGCAATGCATGTTAAAGTTTTGATTGGTTGTACCCAGTATGGTGAACTTAACAATTTAAGTACAGTGAACGTAAGCACCAAGTTAAGTGAACTTAAATATACAAGTTTTGGGAGACTCCATTACTTAATTGAATTGAGGGAACGAGTTTACTCAAATGAATCAACTTATTAGGTTTTTCAGTGAAAATGCCATATAAAGTGAGTGTTGCCAAAAACGTCATTTCTGTGAGGCGGCAGCGGTGTTGTCGGCAGCTCCTGAATGTAACTAATAAAGTAACTTGTAATCGTATTTAGTTACTTTTAAAATAAAGTAATCTGTAAAGTAACTAAGTTACTTTTAAAGGAGTAATCAGTAATCAGATTACTTTTTCAAAGTAACTGTGGCAACACTGAATGTAAGTGTGGCAAGGGGGGCGTGGTTCAGCGAGGTCTGCAGCGGGAGAGAGAGCCGCGGGACAAGCGGTACGTGAGTGGGTTGGAAGCAGATTAATAACACCTGTCTCTTGTTCTAGTAATGAGCGCGGAGAGGGGATAAAACAGCAGTGGAACCGGAGATCGGGAAGAGAGAGAACCCGGACGGTTGATGCGAACCCCCATGTATTTAGACTGAGTACCGGAACCCGGAAGTGCCGACCCGGAAGTGATCGAGAGATCGTGTTATGAGATTCCACACTTGAATGTGTGTGTGCTGACAAGTTTATTGAGAAAATAAAGAGAAAGCATCAACCGTCCAGCCGACCCCTTGTCCTCTTCCTTCCTCCTTATATCGAACTTTGCTACAGTGGTGCCGAAACCCGGGAAGGAAGTAGGACCGCGCCACCTCCTGGATTACGAAGATCTGAAGAGGGGCATCATCCAGCGGGTCGGTCGGACCCCCGAACAGCACCGTCAGCGTTTCCGCTCGCTAGAGTGGGGGGAGACCGGCCGGCCCTTCGCGATGGCCCACCAGCTCCGGGACGCCTGCCGCAAATGGCTATTGGCCGGTGGAAGCGACGTGGACCACATCGTCGATCTGGTGGTACTGGAGCAGTTCATCGCTCGGCTACCCAAGAAGACCGCCGAGTGGGTCCAGTGCCACCGGCCCACGTCGCTGACGACGGCCATCAACCTGGCGGAGGACCATCTGGTGGCGTGCCCAGGGGTCGGCGAACCCCGACTAACCTCTCCCTCTCTCTCTCCCCCCTCTGTCTCTCCTTCTCACCCTGTCCCTCTCCCTAGGTCCCGCCCTCCAGGGCCCCCTCGCATTCCCCCCAGAGGTCGGGGTGGAATGGGCCCAGGGCAGTACGGGAGTTCGAGGGCCCCGCCCAGGGGGGCGGGGCTGCTGGGGTCGGGCGGGGATAACGGTTCCGGTTCCACCCCCCCTCCGCGCTCATATTCCAACCCACTCCCCGCCGCAGGGGCGGCGGGCAGGCCTGGGCTGGCCTGCTGGCGGTGCGGCGACCCGGACCATTTTGTGGACCGATGTCCAATGATGGACATCGGGACAATGATCCGGGTCCCGGACGTTCAGCGGGCCACCCCTGATCAAGCAGGAGAGTACCAAGTTCCTGTGAGTATCAAGGGGGGTACATATCAGGCTTTGGTGGATTCAGGCTGTAACCAAACCTCGATCCATCAAAGCCTGATGCAGCCTGGGGCATTGGATACAAGCCGCATGGTTAAGGTGCGGTGTGTGCACGGGGATGTGGTGGAATATCCGGTTGTCCCAGTCACGATACAGTTTAGGGGAGAAAATCATAGTGTTGAGGTGGCGGTTAGTCCCCACCTCCGGCATCCGCTAATTCTGGGGACAAATTGGCCCGCCTTTCCGGCGTTATTGGGGTCGATATGCGCGGATGCCGCTTGGGGGAACAAGGCTAGGAACGGGGCGGTGCGAGTGCAGGTTGGTGAGACTGATACGGGACCCTCGGGAACTGCTTCAGAGGAACCGAGCGGGGTCGAGAGACTGATTCTCTCGGACCGCGATGACTTCCCTCTGGAGCAGTCTCAAGACGATACCCTAAAACATGCTTTCCAACAGGTCCGCACTATCGACGGTCAGTCCCTTCAACCCGCCTTGCCCGTCACGTATCCTTATTTTGCCATAATTAAGGATAGGTTGTATCGAGTGACCCAAGACGCTCAGACAAAAGTGGATACAACCCAGTTGTTAGTACCAAAGAGCCGCCGGGAAATGCTTTTCCAGGCGGCTCACTCTAACCCGATGGCGGGCCACCTGGGACAGGCGGCCACGCTGAATCGTTTAATGACCCGATTTTTTTGGCCAGGCATTCACGACAATGTGCGCAGGTGGTGCGCGTCTTGTCCTGAATGTCAGTTGGTGAATCCCCTGGCCTCCCCAAAAGCGCCATTGCGCCCCCTTCCATTAATGCAGGTCCCCTTCGAGAGAATTGCGATGGACCTCATCGGGCCATTAGAGCGATCCGCACGCGGACATCGTTTTGCGCTAGTTATCGTGGACTACGCAACACGATATCCGGAAGCAGTGGCTCTCCGCAACATCTCGGCGAAGAGTGTTGCGGACGCACTGTTCCGTTTAATCTCCCGAGTGGGGATTCCGAAGGAAATCCTCACTGATCAAGGCACGGCGTTTATGTCACGCACGTTAAGCAAATTATACGGGTTATTGGGCATCAAATCGATTCGGACAAGCGTCTATCACCCACAAACAGACGGCTTGGTCGAACGATTTAATCGCACTCTTAAATCCATGATCCGTAAATTCGTACAGGAAGACGCCAAAAATTGGGATCGGTGGTTAGAACCCCTCTTATTCGCTGTGCGAGAGGTCCCGCAAGCCTCCACGGGGTTTTCCCCCTTCGAGCTTCTCTACGGACGACAGCCCCGTGGGGTGCTGGACGTCCTACGAGAAACTTGGGAGGAGGGGCCTTCTTTGGCCAAAAACGAAATTCAATATGTGCTGGACTTGCGAACAAAACTCCACACCTTGGGGCGGCTATCTAGGGAGAATTTGTTGCAAGCCCAGGACCGCCAAAGCCGGTCGTATAACAGGGGTACGAGACTACGCAAATTCACACCGGGAGAGAAAGTGCTTGTATTACTCCCGACATCGAGCTCTAAATTAATGTCGAAATGGCAGGGGCCGTTTGAGGTCGCTCGACAGGTTGGAGACCTCGATTATGAAGTGATACGGTCCGATAGGAACGGAGCACGGCAAATATATCACCTCAATCTCCTAAAGAAATGGAATGAGGTCGAATCAGTGTTGTTGGCGACGGTGATCGGGGGAGAGGATGATCTCGGGCCAGAGGCGAGCATCAAAGCACAATCGGTCGCACTGGCCCCTGGGGGAGATCACCTCTCACCGTCCCAACTCACTGATCTCTCAAAACTACAGGCGGAATTCGCCGACGTGTTCTCGCCCCTACCGGGCCGTACCGACTTAATTCAGCACCATATCGAGACCGAGCCGGGCGTGGTAGTTCGCAGCCGGCCGTATCGTTTACCTGAACACAAAAAAAAAGTAGTTCAGGAAGAATTAGGGGCAATGCTCGATATGGGAGTAATAGAGGAGTCCAACAGTGACTGGGCGAGCCCGATCGTTTTGGTCCCTAAAACCGACGGCTCGGTCAGGTTCTGTGTGGACTACCGCAAGGTGAACGCAGTGTCGAAATTCGACGCGTATCCAATGCCGCGGGTTGACGAGTTGCTTGATCGGCTCGGCACGGCTCGATTTTATTCGACATTGGACTTAACGAAGGGCTATTGGCAGATCCCCTTGTCTCCATTGTCCAAAGAAAAAACAGCCTTCACCACGCCGTTCGGATTGCACCAATTCGTCACGCTTCCCTTCGGTTTGTTCGGGGCACCCGCTACCTTTCAGCGCCTCATGGACAGGATTTTGCGTCCCCATGCCGCATATGCTGCTGCCTACCTGGACGACATCGTGATTTACAGTCACGATTGGCAGCGGCATATGCAGCATGTCCGGGCGGTCTTGAGGTCGTTGAGGGGAGCGGGGCTCACGGCCAACCCGAAGAAGTGTGCAATTGGGCGGGTGGAGGTAAGGTATCTGGGCTTCCACTTGGGTCATGGACAGGTGCGTCCCCAAATTGATAAGACCGCCGCAATTGCAACCTGCCCGAGGCCCAAGACCAAAAAGGAGGTAAGGCAGTTCTTGGGGCTGGCGGGATATTATAGACGGTTTATACCAAATTATTCGGACCTCACCAGCCCCCTGACTGACCTTACTAAAAAGGGGCTACCAGATACGGTCCAATGGACGGAGCCGTGCCAGCAGGCCTTCACCCGAGTTAAGGCTGCTCTATGTGGCGGGCCGCTTTTACACTCCCCTGACTTTTCTCTCCCTTTTCTGTTGCAGACTGACGCGTCGGACAGGGGGCTGGGCGCAGTCCTGGCCCAGGAGGTGGAGGGGGGAGAGCGGCCGGTGCTGTACATTAGCCGTAAGCTCTCGAAGAGAGAGGCTAAGTACAGCACCATCGAAAAAGAGTGCCTTGCCATCAGGTGGGCCGTTCTCACCCTCCGCTACTACCTTCTGGGGCGGGAGTTCACCCTCTGTTCGGACCACGCTCCTCTCCAGTGGCTCCACCGCATGAAGGATACCAACGCGCGGATCACCCGTTGGTATCTAGCTCTTCAGCCTTTTAAGTTCCAGGTGGTCCACAGGCCGGGTGCTCAGATGGCTGTGGCCGACTTCCTCTCCAGAAATGGGGGGGGGGGGGGGGGGGGGCTGCAGGCCGGACGGCTCCCCGGCCTGAGTCGGGCGGTGGGGGTATGTGGCAAGGGGGGCGTGGTTCAGCGAGGTCTGCAGCGGGAGAGAGAGCCGCGGGACAAGCGGTACGTGAGTGGGTTGGAAGCAGATTAATAACACCTGTCTCTTGTTCTAGTAATGAGCGCGGAGAGGGGATAAAACAGCAGTGGAACCGGAGATCGGGAAGAGAGAGAACCCGGACGGTTGATGCGAACCCCCATGTATTTAGACTGAGTACCGGAACCCGGAAGTGCCGACCCGGAAGTGATCGAGAGATCGTGTTATGAGATTCCACACTTGAATGTGTGTGTGCTGACAAGTTTATTGAGAAAATAAAGAGAAAGCATCAACCGTCCAGCCGACCCCTTGTCCTCTTCCTTCCTCCTTATATCGAACTTTGCTACAGTAAGTTACTGTATATCGTAGCTTGAGTTTTAGATATAAAGATTAAATGCGAAGTTAATGGAATTGATAGTAAAACAGTGCAGTCTAAACAAATAAAAAATAAAGTAGTGCTCTGGTGCCTACTAGGCTAGAGTGATAAATGATATTGAAACGTAGCTGGTGGCAAGTGTAGTCATGCCAGATCAAGTTCAGTCACACTGGCAACATTATAGTGGCGTTCACGGTGCCGAATGCAGTGTGATTGACGGCTGTTGCCCTGTAAAAGAGAAAGTGTTCTTTGCATCTAGCTGTGCTTTCAACAGCACAGGTTTTCTTTTTGACACTATGGCTGTAACACGTTTTGTAAGCATATTTTACAGTCATCAATCAACAGCATAATCTACATTGACAGTCGTGCTTGTGCTAAGGCATTTTTTTGGAGGTTGCTTTGATTTGATGGAGGCTGCAGTGAATTTAAAGTGATCTATGAACACAACTCAGACAGATGAAATTGTAGCATAACAGCTAAAACTAGATTTTTATATTTTCTGAAAACAATATGGACTATCTTTGCCTGTGTAAAACTAGCCACATAGACACTATACATTGTCCTGAGTGTTTAGTGCAATGTCGTGTGTTTGCTAGGGTGATCTCATATGGTAAAAAAATGTATATATTTTTAACACACACACACGTTTGTTTTTGTGACATATGGGGACATTCCATAGGCGTAATGGTTTTTATACCGTACAAACCGTTTTTTTTTTATCCGCTACACTGCCTCTGCCCCTGCCCCTAAACCTACACACACACACACACACACACACACACACACACACACACACACACACACACACACACACACACACACACACACACACACACACACACACACACACACACACGTTAGGTTTTTGTGAATTGTGGGGACTTTCCATAGGCGTAATGCATTTTATACTGTACAAACTGTACATTATATCCCCTTACACTGCCCCTAAACCTACCCATCACAGAAACATGCTGCAATTTTACATTTTCAAAAAAACATCAAATATATGGATTTATATAGTATGTTTATAAATCCATTTACATTGTGGGGACCGCTGGCTGTAATATAAACAAGAACAAACACACACACAAACACACACAAACACACACACACACACACACACACACACACACAATGTGGGAGGTTTTTGGTTCAATAAATAAATATTAAATCAAATATCCAATAAATATAATTAAATGGTTTGTGAATTTCCTTGTTTTTTTGTTTTATAATGTTTACTGGGGTGCACTCATAATGTTACTATGATTGTTACATCTAAATTGTCATAATTAAAAATAAAAGGATTTTTTTCAACCCTGATTTGAAGGGTGTGTCTGCTGTGATTGGCTGCTGTGAGACTTTAGTGTAAACGTCCACTGCTGTGATTGGCTGCTGAGAGACTTCAGTGTAAACGCCCACTGCTGTGATTGGCTGCTGTGAGACTTCAGTCTAAATGCCCACTGCTGTGATTGGCTGCTGAGAGACTTCAGTGTAAACGCCCATAAGCTCATTCCTAGCATTGGGATCCTTTGGAAGGTGATGTTATTTTTAGTTTCGCTCTTCTCTCCTCGTCATCTCACTAACACTCCAGTGGGCGGAGCCAAAGTTGCGATGATGAAGTAGGCGGTGATCTTCTGCAGAGGCGATCTTTCACTGATCTATGATGTCATATAACGGAAAAACAACGGTCCTAGTACTGAGACTCCATATTGATCGATTTGAAACTCTTCATTTACTGCTACAAATGGATACTGGTCAGTATGATTTGAATCATGCTAATGCAGTTCCACTAATTCCAATGTCATTTTCGAAACTATTGCAAAAAAGTTGTGGTTGTAACTTGTTAGTATAAAATATCCATCCATCAGCCCATCCATCCATCCATCCATCCATCCATCCATCCATCCATCCATCCATCCATCCATCCATCCATCCATCCATCCATCCATGCATCCATCCATCCATCCATCCATCCATCCATCCATCCATCCTATCATCCATCCGTCCATCCACCCATCCATCCATCCATCCATCCATCCATCCATCCATCCATCCATCCATCCATCCATCCATCCATCCTTGCATCCATCCATCCATCCATCCTTGCATCCATCCATCCATCCATCCATCATCCTTCCATCCATCCACCATCCATCCTTGCATTCATCCTTGCATCCATCCATGCATCCATCCATCCATCCATCCATCCTTGCATCCATCCATCCATCCATCCATCCATCCATCCATCCATCCATCTATCCATGCATCCATCCGTCCGTCCATCCATCCATGCATCCATCCGTCCATCCTTGCATCCATCCTTCCATCCATCCTTCCATCCATCCATCCATCCATCCATCCATCCATCCATCCATCAATCCATCCATCCATGCATTCATTCATCCGTCCATCCATCCATCCATCCATCCATCCATCCATCCATCCATCCATCCATCCATCCATCCATCCATCCATCCATCCATCCGTCCATGCATTCATTCATCCGTCCATCCATCCATCCATCCATCCATCCATCCATCCATCCATCCATCCATCCATCCATCCATCCATCCATCCATCCATCCATCCATCCATCATTACCTATCAGGCTGTAAAAAGTAGTATTCCTTTTCCTCAGCGGAACCTAATAAATGAACAGTTCTTCTCCAAGCTTGTCAGCTTCTCCATTGTTATTCAGACTGAAAGACGACACCATGCTAATGTTCCCTGAGAATATTACAAACGATGACCTTTAATAACTGCCTCTTACAATCAATCAGTTTTTAATTTTCCAGCCTCAAAAGAGTTCGAATCGCAGACAGTCATATTCCAGCCATCATAATGTGAAGAGGACTTTGATTGATGAGCGTTTCCTCAAACGGAGACAGCTACCAGATTGTGATTAATTTTCTGACGGTGAGAATCTACTAGATTCGTACCCTCAAAAACGGGACTTTTTGGGGCATTTTTGACCGGATGCGGACGCTCTTTTCATTTGCTTGTGTCACGGCACCCGAGGCCCGCGCCACTGCTTGTGATGCAAATTACTGAAACCATTCAGTCGTGCGTTCATATCGTTTAAATGATTCTTTATTACGAGCTGGGGTTTTTAAGATGAAAACGAATTACCCTCTGACAATGACTTCCAATTTGTAGAAGCTTTAGTACAGTGAGATGAATTGAACGACCTCAACTCAATCGAAAATGGATAGTACCCATTGTGCACAAGTGCTATTTTTGGTGCTGGAATAAAATCTTTATGAGCACAAGCAAAGCGTGGAGTGAGAAGTGCCTTCATTGCACGTCTTGAAACATTTGGTTTGATTCGGTACATCTGCTTGCCGTGACTTTTTTTATTTTTTCATGTCTGTCAATGCTGTAACTCAGACAAATAAACAAACAGATTTGCATGAGCTGCCGTCACCAAGCAGATGCATTAAAATCCACGGCTGCTCTCTGCCAGGTTAGTAATTGCTCTTTTTATGGTGGTAATTATTTCCTCTAAGGTGCGCACTGTTGCACAATGCAATTATACATGTGCCACTATCGGCGAGTGCTGGAGAGGGCAGGGGCCTTTCATTTGTGTTTGTGTGAAATGAGAAGGGTGTGTGTGTGTTTGAGAAAGAGTTTGTGTTGACGACTGAATGAGAGACAAAAGCCATTGACTGTTGGCTGCTCTTAAAATATTCCAGGAAAACCATTGGTATTAATGAGTATTGTTTGCCAAGTCAAACATCATTAATACTATTCCTCATAAATAGGCACATTTCACAGTGAGTCGTTCTCTGGGATTGGTTACAATAAAAGCTGTTTTTTGGACTAACAAGAAAGTTTTCAGTTCTGAAACTTACAGAATATCTCAAACTCAAGGAGAATTTGATTTCTCAGTTCCCCTTTAAGTGGTAGGAAATTGCTTATCTAATTTTTATATCAACTATGATGAAATATATTGCTCTTGTAAATACTTACCAGCATTTAAAAGTCTAGAAATGCATCCAAATAACAGCAAAGTGCAACCGTACGGTGTTCTGCAGTGGTCAAAAATGATTATAAACAGTGAATTTTGAAGTGATATATTCTTGAAAAGATGTGGATTCGGACAGCTATTATATCACCACACGACCTTGTGTTTGTCAAAAGCAGGAGGTAATTCGGCTGGGGATTTTTAGGCAGGTGGTGGGAAACGGACGGCAATATAATCCCTGACTTGCCGCTGTAAAGGATGGCAATACCTTCCGACCCCACGAGAAACATTACCGTCCGAATAGGGCTTCAGACAACTCCTTCACCCCAAAAGGATTGAGCTGGAAAATCAAACTTTTCCCGAATTCCCCCTGTTGGGGAGGAGGGCCACCAGCAAACCCCACCAAAGATTGTTATAATAATTAATTTGTTACATTTATGTAGCAGTTTTCTAGGCACTCAAAGCGCTTTACATTGAAGGGGGGAATCTCCTCAACCACCACCAATGTGCAGCACCACCTGGATGATGCGACGGCAGCCATATTGGGCCAGAACGCTCACCACACACCAGCTGATTGGTGGAGAGGAGACCGAGTGATGAAGCCAATCAGGATAGGGGGATTATTAGGAGGGCATGATGGACAGAGGCCAATGGGCAAATTTGGCCAGGATGCCGGGGTTACACCCCTACTCTTTATCGAAGAACATCCTGGGATTTTTAACGACCACAGAGAGTCAGGACCTCGGTTAAACATCTCATCCGAAAGATGGTGCTCTTTGTCAGTATAATGTCCCCATCACTATACTGGGGTGTTAGGACCCGCACAGGCCACAGGTTGAGCACCTCACTAACACCTCTACCAGCAGCTCCTGGTTTTCCCAGTTGGTCTCCCATCCAGGTACTGGCCAGGCTCAGCCCTGCTTAGCTTCAGTGGGAAACCAGTCTTGGGCTACAGGGCGATATGGCTGCTGGATTATTGCTCCGGCTTTAACTTCTGGATATTCGACAGCGGTGCCACAATGGAATGAGCGGTTTTGTTTGCATCTTTCTCCGCCGCCATTACTGAACTACAACTCGCGCTCGGCATTAACGTCATCGTTCTCAGACACTCCCTCTGTTCGCTGATTGGACCGGTAAAAATTTGTTCGGAGAAAACCTAAGAATACACCGCAGTCCCAGACACAGTACTGAAGGAAAAGGAAAATTAAGCGGAAGTACGTAGGAGGGCGGAGCCAGGCTACTATGGCAGCAAATACTGGAAAATAATAGTGTCTGTTTCATGTTGTATCCAAGATTTATTCAAATGAATCTGAAGGGAGGATTATTACCTTTTTTATGTCATTTGTGCCTACTCAAATCTCTCCAATATACAAGTCTCCCCATATTTATACAGTGCTATAAATGCAACATCCCAGTGTCACAAAAATATTTTTTCAGCCCAAACTGTCTGCAGAGTGCTAGAGCACACAGAGCCTGAGATGCACACTTTCAAAATGTAATTTATAACCACACAAAAAATAATCAAAAAACGGCTCTTTTTTAGGGGGTTTATTACAGCTCAGACAACATATACTTAAATATGTTCAATTTTAGCAGTGTTTTATGTAACTTCAAATGATTTTATGTAAAATGACACCAACATTGTGTCTTTAGAGACCACTGTATGTGGGTATGGGAAGCTTTTTCAATTTGGGTCGGCCAAGTCAAAGCGGAATTGGTCCCAGAGTAATTTAGTGTAAGTATGACTTTGTGTAAAACAAATGCCAAAGTGATGCATATATCTCCAGAAAGTAGACATTATAGGGGTCCTTGGAGTTTAAGAGGTTAAACTGCTGCATGTAACCTGTGCTACAGATATGAATGGTACCTCAAAGGCTTTGTTGGAACCACTGGAGGTGTGTCAGCTGAGTAAATCACAAATTACACATTTAAACACCAACCATGCTTCCTTACACAACATTTCATGCTAATTTGCTGTAGCAAAGAGTTTCACATATTTTTTTGAGCTATGACGGCAAGATACGCAAGGGGTTTTTAGGAACTGTTGTGCTCAAGAAAAACTCTTTTAATTGCAGTTAAAGGTTTGCACCACCTCTTGTGGATTACTGCTTCATGATATAACCCTGCGGTCATTAACAGTTTCCATTGTAAACTAGCAGCACTAATGCTAAAGGGAGTAGGTCTGTCATCGCAAATCTTTTGTGCGCTCATTCGTTTTGTTGACAATCAGCAGCAGATTGTTATTGTGGCACCACTTTGTCAGTTCCGCCACCTCCTGCCTTCTCATCATTGTGATTGATTAGCTCAATTATCCTGCTTTCATCATGAATTTGTTCTTGTGGCTGGTGCAGCATGTTGGGGAACACTCATAAATGAGCGAAGCGAACAGGTACTGCTTCGACAGTGGCGTTTAAGAGCGCCAATCTGATTAGATTTAGCCTACATTTGAACTAATCCCGCTTGCACGCTGGGAATTTATTGGAGTATTACATAAACAACTCTGGGAAAAATTAAGAGACCACTTAACATTGAGAAATCAATGTTAAGCGTTCTCTTAATTTTTTCCAGAGCTGTAGATATTGGCATCCTTGGTAAATCTGAGCAAAGGGAGATGTGAAAATAATTCAGCATTGTTTAACCTTTTGAGCTTTCATTTAAAAAATAAAACAAATTTCATTGGAGTAAAACCATTAAAAGTGGGGAGAAACTCACATTATGAAATAAATATTTATAGTTCATGTTGGCCATAATTATTGGCACCCAATTGTTGCGTCGTCCTTTTCCCAAGATAACAGCTCTGAGTCTTCTTCTGTAATGCCTGATGAGTTTGGAGATCTGAGATGATCGGACATGTATTGTATTAATAAGACCCGTGAGTTTTGGATGCTTTGGATAATCCTAGCTTATAGCTTATAAAGGTGAGGTGTTTTCAGTTGAATTGGTGTAATTTCATCACCAAATGGATTTGCAAAATAGTGATTATTTGCTAATTGCAAACGTGCATTATGCCCGCCCCCTTTATCCAAATTTTTCCCATATAGGGATTTTTTTTTTAAGTAATCGTTAAAGAGTTAAGCCATGAAACAAGCCAATCAGCTACGAGGTGAAACTTTGATTTGAAGTTTATGAAAATCGGACAAAAAGACAGAAGTACAAGATAGTGAATTTAATGGCTTTAGTGAGGGAAAGAACTACAATCCCATTATGCACTGAGAACAGCATTATCCATGGAGAAATATAAAACTCACTGTAGATTATATGATTATATATATGATTGATTATAAATGTTGATTTTATCTGTATTAAAACAATATATTTTAAGTTTATTGCAAAATATTTATATATTTATTCAAGACTCGATTACGTCATTCGCCGTGCTTCCTAGGAGTGGGCGGAGCTTTTACTTCCAAATGTTGCGCTCTATTGGTCAGACAAACACATAGTCCCGCCCCCGATCTCCAATAGAGAGAGTAGAAACAGAGATGGTGTCATAGATCTAGTAAATGGGCCTGTGTCACTGATGGAAAAAATTGCCAGTCTTTCTATAACCATATAAAATCACACGCCTACACTTTATCACCGTCTAACCACGAACATGTCACCATGTACTTATCATTCAGATGTGACTCCTCGGCTAGGAATGTGACACTCTGGTGGTTTTCTGGAAGCAAACTACCACAATAAACATTGAGAGCGAAAGGTTGAAAATATCCCGAATGGTGGAGTCATCTATCCATGTTTTCAGGATGTGTAATATTCACTGTCATGGCCAAACGCTTCTGAGAGTTCTTCTCGTCTTCCTGACCCTCTGAGAGCTTTAATGACAGGCTTAGTGTTTTGAACCTAAAAATGGTAACGCGTCTGTAATGTGGTGGGATGTTTGTGAAAGTGTGTAGCCTGTTATTCCCATTGCAGTGAGTAATAGCCAGCAGTCTTAACCATATGCCGAGTGCTTCGCAGCTGTGACTTTCGCATTCTGTCTGCTTGCGTGCTCAAGGTTATATCTGTGTTTTAAGCAATTTCTTTTAAAGCAACTTAATGCAGCATTTTTAGGGATGAAGGAGGATAAGTAGCCCTTGTGCTGGCTCTCGTCCTTCAAGTGAGCTCAAATTCTGATTGAGATGGGTTTAACCTTGAGTGACCGCAATCTGTCGCCACATGGACGCTGTGTCTGATGCCGTGCATACTAGAAAAACACGCTAGATTGTTCCTGGCATGCATTGCATACTAAATAATCCTGATTTTGAACATTGTCTAAGCATTTCTGGTCTATATAGCGCATTCGAAACAATCTTTGAATGTTCTGTAAATGTTCCGGGTGTGCAGTGCATACTAAAGAGATATGCTTTGAACATTAAATGTTTCTAGTATGTAGTGCACAATAATAAAATAATGTTCCTGCATTGCATGTTAAATAATCATGCTTTGATTCCTGACTTTTGGTTTGGCAAACCAAAACATATTTGGTTTGTATTTCCCAGTTTTCTGTGGACATGCACTGAGGCTAAACCATCAGCAGTTACTCAAGAAATCGTGTTTGTGTGTGTGTGTGTGTGTGTGTGTGTGTGTGTGTGTGTGTGTGTGTGTGTGTGTGTGTGTGTGTGTGTGTGTGTGTGTGTGTGTGTGTGTGTGCATGCATGTTTTCTGAGTCTATATTTTTTTTATAAATAGTTCCATTAGTGGAGACTGTATGACTGACAGGCTGAATTTGTACTGAACAGATAAAAGCACTTTTAGGAAATCCCAAATTAATTTTCTTTTAAATTGACAGGATCTGGCATAAATGTATTGTTGTTTCATTTGATTCAATTCATTTAATATTCCACATTTTTATGACAAGGTTCCGACCCCCTGCAAAATTATTACTTGGCCTGTCCGATCGGTGGATAAGCGCGAAACACACACACACACACACACACACGCACACACACTGTTTTCGAAGCTTTGATTATGTTTACAGTGTGCAATATAACATGAGTTCATGTTTCGCGTGTAAAAAAACACAGTATTTTTCACACAATTGACTTATCTGTACAGCGCTGTTTCCTCTGTCCTAAAAACGGCCTGATGATTTCCTTGTTCTATGAAGTCCCTCCTTCAGAAACACGTAACGAGTTCTGATTGGGCCAGCACTTCCCGTGTTGTGATTGGACAGCAGCTTAGCGCACTTTGCCCGGAAAGGTCCCGCCTCTTACCATAACGGGGAGATGCAAACGCTGAATGCGTGCTCTTCTCCATGTGGGAGAGCAATGAGACCACGCCCCCTATTTTGCGTGTTCTTGTGGGCGGAGCTTTAGTCAACAAACGGTTCTAGTGATGTCATCACAGCAGGAAGTGCAGCGGTGTAGTCCAAACCGGCCGTTCGCTGTAGGCTTTGAAAGGGAACTTCTGTTAAATAAAATATCTCTCAACATTGAACTTTGAGCATTATAATTTTACAGGTATTATTTATTCTCCAACAGCAACATTACAAACTAATTGACCCTTCGCTAAGCCCCGCCCCCGTAGTTACTGTTGCTACGCCTGTCAAGCTTTCGCGCCTGGCACGTCTATTACAGTATGTATGCGCCGGTGTCAGACATTTCCGAGGAGATAATTAGTCATTTCTGGCGAACAGGGGAAATATCTGAGAGAGTAAGAAAAAAGGGACTGCAGTATGTATTTGCGGGATATATCCGCGACATATTATGCAACCGATTACAGAATAATTTCAATAAAATTGAAGCTAAAGCCTAGTCTCAGCGCAATCAGCAGCTGCCTCATATGCATGTTCATGCACAACAGGGTAAGTAAAATGAGAAAATAATCGAATATTATAAATCAAACAACATATCAATAAATCTTGTGGAATAAACACAAGACCTTAGCCTGAAAACTTTGCAATGATTCTCCGGCTTAACGTTATATTTAGCGCGCCGGGCTACTGCTCACATGTCGTGTGTCTATAATCTACTCCTTGGACCTGGCACTAGCCTGAGATTCTGACCTGAGCCATTCATCAAAAACCACACATTTACTGAAACCTTATAACAGAAAGCCAGTCTCTCAAACATGATGGGTTTTATTGATATTATAAACACAGCCACTGCAACAATCCTTATGATGAAGGTCTTAATTTGCACACATTTTGTCTAAACAAAACTACAATACAAAACTAATAAATAAAGCTAAGTTCTTTTTATAGTCTATATACTGCATCATATGTAATATCTTGCATCAGTCAAAAACCTCATGTATTTTCAGTTTTTTGAAGCAAACGTAGGTGTTTTTGTTAATCCTGACGACATTTAACGTTGTGAATGGGGTCTCACACACACTGCTTGATTCAAGGCTGGTATTTCTTACCTTCAGTTTTACGTTTCGGGGAAGGGAAAAAAATACACCATCTGTCCAAACTTTTAGGATAGGCATCAGATTTGCACAATCCATACGCACAGATTTGCATCGGCATGTTTCCCTCGCTCGAAAGCTTGACAGACCTTCCGTGCCTAGTTACGGTTGCTAAACCACGATTGGCCTGTGGTGGTATTTGGGCGTGGCTTAGCGAAGGGTCAATTAAAGTTCGAAAGATGTAATCGCGAAGAACAGGACCTTTTAAGATTCACCGCCTGCCGACAGGCTTACGGTTTGGTCTGGAAAACACACATCTCCGGGACGTTGGGCTTTGCGAGTCCTGGCACAAAACATTACATGTCGGATCTGATCCCAAATCGCAATGAACCAACAAATAAAGGATTCTCCATCCTGTGACAGTGTGCTGAGGTATGTTCTGTTACACACGTACACATAATCGATCTGTAACAGTACAATACTATCACATATAAAAACATGTTTTACTCAACATAAGTGTGTTGCACCAATCCTGTCAGATCCGATATAGAAGCACAGCGTTGTGTTTTAATCTCAATATGTTTTCAAATCCAGCTCGACCTGAGACTTGTTTACAAACGATTATCTTGCTATCTTCGGTGTGTTTATTGCTCGTTTAGCTGCTCGAGTCGGTGGGCGGGGCTACAGAGACAGATGGGCGGGGCTACATACGCTGGTGGGCGGGGCTAACAGACACATGTGGGTGGGGCTTCAGAGGCAGGTGGGCAGGGCAAACAGACACAGATGGGCGGGCTACAGAAGCAGGTAGGCGGGACTACAGAAGCAGGTGGGCGGGACTACAGAAGCAGGTGGGTGGGGCTACAGAGGCTCATTTTCTGGGC
The DNA here is from genome assembly GCF_024679245.1 of Pseudorasbora parva. Taxonomy (NCBI): domain Eukaryota; kingdom Metazoa; phylum Chordata; class Actinopteri; order Cypriniformes; family Gobionidae; genus Pseudorasbora; species Pseudorasbora parva. The sequence goes on along the minus strand of NC_090183.1, from coordinate 44,939,505 downwards.
CTGGTGTCTATAAGGTTTGAGGTCAAAATATTAAAGGTTTACTAAATTAACCTAAATATTTTAAATGGGAAATTCATGCATTTCAACAGGTAATAAGTGATATCATGATGTCATTAATGCAGTTTATGATGTTTGCATTGAATCCTCACTGAGATTGTGTTCGTCATCTTGTGTTCGTCATCTCATATCATATCATAGACGTCTCTCTCTCTCTCTCTCTCTCTCTCTCTCTCTCTCTCTCTCTCTCTCTCTCTCTCTCTCTCTCTCTCTCTCTCTCTCTCTCTCTCTCTCTCTCTCTCTCTCTCTCTCTCTCTCTCTCTCTCTCTCTCTCCTGTTCCCGATCTGCTATCGTGACCTCATTTTGGAAGATAGAGTCTTGCAGGTGAATCTCTTCATCTCCAGCTGAGTGCTTTGGGAGCAGCTCAGCTATATTTATCATTTCTGTCTCTCGTTTTCAACACTTGAAGACTTAGTTATCGTAATTCATCCTGAGATTTGCCAAGCATCTCCCAATTAACCCGCCTCCCCTCTCCGGGTGACCTCATCAGTGACAGCGTTACAAACGCACACTCGCTAGGGTGTGTGTATGTGTGTGTGTGTGTGACTGACGGTTTGAGAAACAAGGGACTATTAGATTCTATCATATCACTAAATGTACACATTGTTGTTTTGTTTGTGTTTTGAGAAACACAAGTCCATCTGTATCAACTGTGTGAAAACACCCTCCCCTCATCCATCCATCCATCCCTCAGTCCATCCATCCATCCATCCATCCATCCATCCATCCATCCATCCATCCATCCATCCATCCATCCATCCATCCATCCATCCATCCATCCATCCCTCCATCCATCCATCCGTCCATCCATCCATCCATCCATCCATCCATCCATCCATCCATCCATCCATCCATCCATCCATCCCTCAGTCCCTCCATCCATCCATCCATCCATCCATCCATCCATCCATCCATCCATCCATCCCTCCATCCGTCCATCCGTCCATCCGTCCATCCATCCATCCATCCATCCATCCATCCATCCATCCATCCATCCATCCATCCATCCATCCATCCCAGGACATGGGTAATGACTGAAATGAGGAACAGCTTTGTGTGGACTAATGACATGTTCAGATGCAGGTGCTGTTTCACCTCATTCTGAAAAAGAGCTCTGAACAAACCCCTAATATCAACTTTGGTGCCGGAAAGATGTGCTTTTACTTCCCTGCATGATTTGAGGAAAATCTGCTTTGAATATAATTTAATTCGCATGCACACCATTGAACATTAGGGCTGCACAATTAATCAAAATAAAACTTGAGAAGAAATTTAAACAGACATAAATATTGTAATGTAAAATTTATTATTTTTCGATTATTTTCATAAATACTTGATTTTTTTTATTTGACATTGAATTATTTTTAGCAATAATAACAATACTTACATTATAAATAGTTATTAAAAAAATAATATAAATACTATAATAAAACTAATAAGTATTGTTATTATTGCTAAAAATACTAAATAAAATCAGATATGAAATATTAGTATTGTAATATTTCACTGTAAAATAAAAAACTCAATTTAAAATATTATTTGAAAATTCCACATTTGCTGTTTGTGTGAAGATTATATATCAATATGGCTATAAAATAACAATATATTAATATAATAATGTGAGTACTGTTATTGCTAAAAATATAAAAACTAAATAAAATAAAATAATTTTAACATTATTATTTACATCATTATTATTTTTAAATATTTAAAATGTAATTTTTTATTTTACAGTGAAATAGTACAATACTAATATTTCTTATTTTGTTTTATTCAGTATTTTAATATATTTTTTAGTAATAATATACAATACTCACATTAATAAAGATATATTAATATATATTATTATTTTATAGCCAAATTGATATATATAATCACAAAATTCTGACTAAATTGTGCAACGAGCACAGCAAACGTGGGATTTTACAATAATATCTTAAATTGCAATTTTTACAGTGAATTATTACAATACTTATATTTATTATTATTTTTTATTTTATTTTATTTATTCGTTTAATGTATTACTAGTGATAATAACAATGCTCACATTATTAGTTATTATATTATTGTTTTATATACATATTGATATCATAAAATGCTGGCCAAATTGTGCAACAAGCACAGCAAACGTGGGATTTTCACATATTGTAAATTGCATTTTTTTTAAATCCACAAAACGTGTATTTTTAGATACTGCTCAGCATAAATCATCCGTGAAAAGGAGCAGCATGAACATTTTTCTGAACATCTTCTTTTGAGGTCACATGGATTTGGATTTACATTAAGGGGTAAATGATAGCACAATTTAAATCTTTCAGTGAACTCTTTACTTATAGTTCATAGTAGGCCTACACTCTTAAAAATGCTGCACTTAAAAGTTGGGTTGAAAATGGACTAACCCAGCAATTGGGTTGTCTTAAGCAACATTTAACCGAACCGCTAAAACAACTCAACTTGTTTTGAGTTGTTAAAACAACTCAACCCTTGGGTTAAAATAACCCAATTGTGGGGTTAAAACAACTCAACCGTTGGGGGGATAAAACAACTGAACCGTTGGGTTAAAACAACCCAATTGTTGGGTTAGTCCATTTGTAACACAACTTGGGTTGTTTTTAACCCAGCATTTTTTTGAGTGTATGCTTTGGATACGTGTGTTCTACTGTACGGGCATGATTGAATCTGTCGGCGGTTTGAGCCCGCAGCCGTGTGAAGTGTGTGTGTGTGTGTGTGAGTACAGTCAGCAGTGCTGTTGGATCAGACGGAGATAATGAGAGATTAATCACAGGGATGTGATAATCACAACTGTCTCTGTCTTTACAGAGCAGCAGGCGGACGCTGCTCTTATCAGCATGTCCCATTTTCTTAAGTCATCACCCCATTCCTGCATCCCCTTCCCCTTAGAGCAAGATAAGAGAGAGAGAGAGAGAGAGAGAGAGAGAGAGAGAGAGAGAGAGAGAGGGAGAGGGAGAGGGAGAGAGAGAGAGAGAGAGAGAGAGAGAGAGAAAGAGAGAGAGAGCGTACGGACGCACGGCTGGCTTTTATTCAATTGCGCTCGCTGATGAGCATCGGCAGCTCGGAGCTGATAAGATATACGGAGGTGGAAAAGGCGTAGTTAACACGAGATGCTCCGGAGGTTGTATCGCTCAGCTGCCCCTCGCTCGCCCACCCAGGCCCACCCTCGACGGCCGCTCAGGCCAGCTTGTGCTCTCGATAAACACCGCAGCTCTGGAGGTGGAGCGGTCGTGTCTGCTCGTCCCCGGCCGTGATAAGAGCGAGTCGAGACACCCTTTGATTGCTCGCTTTGTCCGCAATTTGTTGTTGTTGGCAGCCTGACTTGGTCAAGCAGAAACCTCCCGCGATCTCTCTTGAAGTCAATACGGAAGTAAAGTAAACTGCAGTTCCTCGTCTGGCCACTAGAGCGGCTCCAGAAGGAGCAGAATCTCATTGAGCCTCATGTTAAAATTCCCAATTTTACAGCAAAAAAAAACATGTTTACAGTCTGGGACAAATTGTGGTTTTGGCCTATACAGCTAATTTTGACCTTCATGACGACTGTGAGGGGGTGAATTTTTAAAAATAACTTATTCATTTACATTATATAAAGCCTTAAAGCCCCACTTGGCTACTTTTGCTCTCGGGGTCCCCCTACAGTTTGGAAAAAATAATGTCCTCAAATACTGTCGTAAGAGCTGTCCTCCTACAACAGGGGACGCCATCGCGCATGCATTTGTTGACATGACAGCCCTGATAGCCCTGAACTAGTGATGCGCGGTTCGTCTCATAACCCGCGGACCCCGTATGTCTGTTTAATGGTCGCGGGTGCGCGGCGGGTTGTAAAAATATATACAGTGGTGCGGTGAGTCCAAATAACTTCATAAAAGCGTCCCGCGGGTCGGTGCAGCAGTTCCCCTGAAAACTGCAAGAGGAGTTCTTCTGGCGTCGCGTGTGAAATGTCTTCATCCCAGGTAACGTTACAGTCAGTGGCATATGCTCCAGCATGTCATATGAATATAATTTCATGGTTTTATTTTTTCAAACGCCAAATAATCACGATGCTCACGTTTACAAGCCAGCGTCATTATAGTAGTCTATTGGTTAGCGTTTTACAGAATCTATATGATACTTCAGTTCAATGTTTGAGTGGTAGCTCACCGTAACAATCAGGACAGCATCGGTCGGGCACGCCTCCTTCAGCTCACGCCGACGAGCAAACGCTGGTCACATTTTGATCCTCGTCCTGCCTTTAATCCCATCATTTTTTCATTTCCTCTTATTGCTTTCCTCCAACAAAACCTTTTCTTTCTTATTTGTCTCTGCTGCTTCAGACATGACTATATTATCCGACGAACAAAGTTGGGCTCGCACGTCCGAATGTAAGGAAGTGTGTGTGTTGGTGGAAGTGACGTATATGCCGTAAAGCAGTCAAATTTTGTAGTTCTTTTCTTTTTCTCGGGTTACTACCTGAAACCCGAAGTTTAAAAGTACGATTAAAAACGATACAGACCCCATCAGGCTATGGCAGACGTGTCATTCAACCTATTGTAAGTCGATTTATCATCACAAGAGTCTTAAAAAATATATTATGAAGGTTGAAAAGTTACCTAGTGCTGCTTTAAAGTTCTGCATAATTAAGGGGCGTGGCACCTTTGAGTGACAGGTGGATAGCCATTTATCCGCTGTCTGTTACTCATCGCGTCACCTAAGTTCCGCCCACATCCCGCCTCTTTGCCCATTTCCTGTTATCCGGGAGTGACTCGCGAGGACTCGCTCACAAGATGGCGACGACCAGCTCGTCTCTACTTTAAGCTTCAGAACGGCTTTTCAGAATCCTATGGGTGACGTCACGGACACTACGTCCATATTTTTTTACAGTCTATGGGTCATACTCAATTCTAGTCAGAATATGAGTCTGATGCTCCATTGGGCTGTGATTATGGGGCGTTTCAACCGAACCCTGAAAGACGTCGATTGGACAGACCATCAACCAATCAGAGCAACGGAGCGACGCGTAACGTTAGTTGTCAAATGTTAACAGAACTCAACTGCACTGTGTTGCCAAGTCTGTTTTTTTTTTGCACGAGTTGTTTTCCATGTCTGCGGGTTGAAGCGACCTCGATTATGTGATATATACCTGTAGACCCAGGAAATTTTAGCAGTCAACCTTGCTAAAATAACAAATTTTACCTCCCAAACGCCATTTTTTTTTCCGCTATTGGGCTATTGGGCTTGTTTTAGGCTAGTTGGCGGGTTTTGTTGTAAAAACTTGGCAACCCTGCACTTGCGCTGGAATAAGTAACGTTAGAGGAAAAAGTGTGTAAGTGATCTTTGTCTGTGTTGTAAAAAATAGAAAAAAATAATATAATGATACACAGAGCACTTACCCAACATGATTCTGAGATCATTTCTGAGAGAAATAGTGAAGGTGATGCAGATACAAACAAGCTCTCCGTTTAGGATTCGAGTAAATATAACCCAAGCCCCTTTGATGACGTGATGATTACGGTACTGTTGATCATCTGTCCGTCATCAGCTAAAGCCCGCCCTGATGATCTCATTGGTCAGAACAGTTTCTGTTCGGAGATAATTACTCCTCTATGGATCAAGTTCAGACTGAACTGCTCGAGCTAAAATGTTGTGGGCGGGGCTAAGTTTGGCTGTGGGCGGGACTGAGTTCGGTTGTGGGCGGGGCTGCATTCGGCTGTAGGCGGAGCTGAGTTTGACTGGGGGCGGGGTTGAGTTTGGATGTGGGCGGGGCTGAGTTTGGCTGAGGGCGGGGCTGAGTTCGACTGTGGGTGGGGCTGAGTTTGGCTGTGGGTGGGGCTGAGTTTGGCTGTAGGCGGGGCTGAGTTTGGCTGGGGGCGTGGCAGAGTTTGGCTGCCATCCAGGCTATGTTGTTGTCTTTTGGAGAGAAGCAAATATTACACATTCTGTGAATATCAATAAAAAAAAGCAACAAAATAGATATATGTCAAAAAATCAAGCAAAAAAAGCAAGAAAGTGAATAGAAATAAAAAAGTTAACAAAGTTAAGGTGAAGAGGTTTATTTTTAATGTTATATCAAGTGTACCGTTTCATTTTTTGCATCTATTTGTATCTTTTTCCGTTTAGAAGAAATTGAGCCTTTACATATATCCTTTATAAAAGCTTTACAAGATAAATTGATAATTAATAAAGTATGAAAAAACAATTAAACACATATATATTCTTGTAAAATAAAAATAAGCATTTACAGCTGTGCACTGTAAAAATAAATAAACAAAATGTCTCCAATTAAACATTTTCTAGCGACTGATCACATCTAAATTTTTCACCTGATATGTGCCTTTCTGTGAATTGATGCAATTTAATTCACAGAAATTAAATTTGGTCAGCTGAAAAATTTGGGGGCTGAATTTTTTTTACAGTGTATTATAAACTCCTTACTATCTAATGCTTTATAAATAATGAATTTACTATTTACTAATGCTTAGCTAATGATTCATAGTGTGCCGCTATCATACAGTGTTACCCACAATGGTAATCAAATGTAAATATTATAGCTAAAGAAAAGAAAAAAAATCTAGGTTACTAAATTACATGTTTAACAAAAGTTTACCTGCATTCACGCTGCAGACTGAAATAACACACACGGTGGTACAGTTCTAATCTTATAAATGTCCTTTATTTGCTCCCTTATTTTCCTCTCCAGAAGTTGGCATCTGTAAATTAAATGCAGTTGTCAATCCCAAAAACTGACAGTGTGAGCATAGCCATATTGGATTCTAGCATCAGCGCATTGATAATCCAGTCAAATAAGCAAATCTATAATCATCATCAACACTTATTGTATTATAATGCCTGGCAGCTCAAGAGAAATAAATAACTGCTTAGCACAGACATTTAATCAGCTTTGTG